>NC_141234.1:13912500-13947500 GCF_054856515.1 Filicampus tigris
TTCGATCGTTTAAGCCTGGACAAAATCAGCGCAAAGTTAAATGTCTTGTTTTTTTTGTTTTGTTACGGTCCCAATGAGTTAGCATCAATCATTTCCACAACATAATACGGACCATCTGTGACGTTTGGCAGCTCTGACTATATTGTAGTATTGCTTTGAGCCATCATGCATCAGGAAATTGTACTTTACACCAACCTCACCGTAGCACTTTTGGGAATCGTTTTATCACACGAGTTCATATTGACAGCAAGAATTGTTAAAAAAAAAAACAAAAAAAAAAAAAACAGACAGACAGACAAATAATGCTGGGCCCTGAGTGCCATACAATGAACGGACATGAACTATTTCCGTTGTAGGCTTCATTCAAAATAACCGAGTTCAGGGGTCACCCAGCTTTTGGAAACTTCTGGCCAAGGCCCGCCAGTTTTATACACACTTCTGAAATAAGAAATGTGCTCATATGTTCCCTTAATGTGAATATGTTATTATTGATGACACTGGTCAGCAAATGTTTACCTTTTTTTTTTCAGAAATCAGAAACGCAAGTCAATTGTTCCAGATGATTTTGGGGGGGGGGGGGCGCTGATTCAAAATCTGCCCTCATTTTCTTCATCAGCTTTGAATAACAATAACAACAGTAATAACACATATGGTAATATTAGTCACATAAATTAAAGCAGAATTTGAAAAAAAAAAAAAATGCTTTTTTTCTTTTACAAGAATATGTTTTGGCAGCTCCACTAGACTAAAAATGGCATTCTGGTTCATATTGCGTTTGTGGAATAGGCGTTATGCAGCAAAATGCACCCATATCTATCCATTTCAGGGGGTGGCCATTTTGTCAGTTGCTGTCGACTGAAAGTGACAACACAACTGCTCGTGAGCCGCGATTGGTTGTCATTTTCAGTGACAAAATGGCCGCCCCCTGCGATGGCTAAAAAAACGGGTGCATTTTGCTGCTTCGCTCATATTGCACAAACGCAACATTAACCAGAATGCCATTTTTAGTCTGGTGGAGCTGCATATGTAGAGAGTTGAAATCAGATGTTTAAAAACAGAGACCCCTACAATTTATTTTGTTATTTGTATTTGTTTTCCCTAGTTTAAATTCTATAGTTTCTCACTCATTTCTAGGCAGCTAATCCACAGCCATCCACTAGGAGGTGCAGCGGCACTGCCGCTACTCTATGCCGCGAGGAATAGTAAATGCTCCTTCTGCGATGACAACAGCGGCTCAACGTGTGTCCCTCCTATTCTTGCCACAGGTTAGTCAATACACTCACAAGTCATAGAAATCAGTCTACAACGGCGTTAAAACATTAGTGTTGAGCACTTTACGTTCGTACGAGTGGTGATAAAGATCGTTTTTAGGCGCAAGTGTGTAAATGTGAGCATAAGCTGATGCTAACCATGCTAAAGCCAGCGGCCTCGGCCCGTGGAGTAGTGAGTGGGAAATGAAGAAACTACTAAACTGTCTGTTGAAATTAATTGACTTGCACTTCGGGAATATTTTCTCATGCATGTTTATTTCCTGGTCCATTTTTATAGCAGATAGAAGCATAAGGTTTAATGCCACGACTGGTAATATTTTCATGTAGTCATTTTGTACATTGAGCTATGGACGCATTGTAGAAAGCTTTAGTGGGGGGGAAGCGTCGGTTAAGGAGTATTGCACTTTTTTGGGTGAGACTGTTGTTGGAGAAAGGGTACAAATAAATGTATTTCTTTGATAAATGCAATTATTTTGTACCGATGATCAAACAACAGGATGTAAAACAATCAGTTGTACTAAAAAATACATTTCCTGTGGGTTCGTAACGCGTTAAAACTGTAATTCATTTGTTGAATTTTTAAATGTGAAATAGCAAAAATGTTTGCTTGACGTTATTTCATGTGGAAATAGTTATGAAGAAACTTTACAGAGAGGCTTTGTTTTATTGAATTTAATTTTATTAGACTTAATATATATTTGGGACTCAGGTTACAGCAATGCTTTGTACAACAAGACTGGAATTTTGATTTTTATTCTGTTATTGAAACCTGAAGTATGCCCTGAAGAGCAATAATAAATGTTCCTTCTGCGATGACAACAGCAGCTCAACGTGCATCTCTCCTATTCTAGCCACAGCATTTCACCGCACGATGAGGCGTCAAGAAATATCCAGTTAGCCCTCTAGCTACCGAAGCAGACCGGGCAACACAGAACATATTCTTGCCAATAATTTTGGGATTTTGTGTGTGTGTGTGTGTGGGGGGGTGTCGACGTGCTCTTTAAGAGTTAGGTAGGGCTGCTCGATGATGACATTTTTTTTTTTAATCACAATTATTTTGGCACTCATTTAAATCACGATTGTTCAAACGATCATGCATTGTTTTTGGTACAAAAATGAAAGAAAATGTTTTCATGTGAAAAAATATAAGAACACATAGATTTCTTTGAAACACTATGCAAGTTCCCTTTGGAGCACACAAAATTGAGCAAATTAGCTATTAGAAAAAAAAAAAAAAAAAGGTGCAAATGCATAAATTCAAGCATGATTTCTTTGCGTAAACAAACAATGTGCTGGATATAAATGCGTCTTAAGAATCCTTTTGTACGAGTATGCCAATTTTGTAATCGTGGAGTGTAATAATCGTGATTGCAATTGAATTTGAATGAATTCCAAAGCCCCAGGGTTCGGTTCAGCAACGGGTGGAATATTTTTCCTGAAAAGGCTTTGCGATAAAATTATAAAGCATGGTGAAATCCGCTTTTGTAGGTCAAACAAAAGTCAAACCTCTCAAAAATGTGATGTGCTATGGGGGGAAAAAAAAGGAAAAGCATTTTTAAATCAGCATAAAAAAATAAATTAGGGACGCAAAGCCATCTCTGATTAAAAATGTGCTGTTTGCCAGCGTAATTAATGATATTCATTTGGTGAAGCCATGCAAATGATTTCTCACGATAAGATGCAACACTTCATTTTTAGGAATCTCTACCAGTGTTGACATTTCCAAACGATCACGTCAACATAATTTGTAGAAATTCCCAATGTCCCATGACTGCTGAGCCAAATTCAGAACAGGCCACAACGCGGGCTACTCATGCGGTGCCTCTGTGGTGGCCTCTGGACTAGAAATTTCGCCATAATAATATATGAGAGAGAGAGAGAGAGAGACTCTCAAAGCATTTCACTGCACTTAAACTGCCAGACGTTCTCAGAGCCTCTTGTACCCTAACGTTTGAAAGAGGAGGGGAAAAAACAACAAACAAACAAAAAAAGCAGAAATACATTCCTGGGATTGAACACAGTCCGGACTGTGAAAAGACGTTTTGGGCAGTGAATGAGTCAGCAATTCATCGCGTTGCCAAAAGTGGCAGGCCCACAGAAATTGGGCCCGATTGTTGTGGTACATTCTGTCGTTTTTGGGTGGTTTACAGAGGCTTGGAACAGGCACCTGGCTGCCACATGCGCAAATCCACCAAAATCTGGTTCAGCTTCAACTGCCACAAATTCCTGTCCTCCTTTGTGTCTGCGCTCAGCCAGTTTCTACATAAGAACAAAGACAACAAGCAGTCAGTCCATGGGAGGAACACATCGTTTTGTACATTCAGTGAAACTGCCCACACTGACGCTGTTGCGTATAACCAACGTGAATGTTTGATTGATTTCCTTTGTTAACAGTTTTCGTATGCCCCCGTTTTTGTGCCGGTTTACTTAGTCTGCCTTTGTTTCCGCCCTGCTCGTCCATTGTTTTTGACAGCTACTGGGTCCTAAAAGGGGAGGAATTCGGACCGGCCAATAGGCGATTACTATCTGATCCGGCTTGACGGATGGCGGAGGGATGCCCAGGCTGCAGACGGATGGCGATAAACGGGCCGGCAAATTTGAGTCAAATGCCCACCTATTCTTACCACCTTTATTGGTTATTTCGGAACTGACTCTTTTGGACCCCCACCCTCACTAGCTCCCCCTGCAGGCCCTCATTATCATTACCACTATCGGACAACTTTCCCATTGAAACCATCACCGGCAGACGCTTCCCTTGCACACACAAACAACGTGGTTTTAACAGTGGTAATCTAGTATATGTTAATACTGCTCATTCGTACCACCATGAGCGCACGTCCAGCACAATAATTAATCTGGCCGTGCTGAACGTGCGCTCCCTTTTAAACAAAACTTTTATCATAAACGACCTGATTTTAGACAATAATTTACATGGTATACTTTTGTCTGAGACATGGCTTGGTACAGATGCTCCAGTTGCTCTCAACGAGGCTTGCCCACCGAATTTTAACTTTTTATTTTCTACAAGGGATGGCAAAAGAGGAGGCGGGACTGCATCAATTTTTATTAATACTCTTTTATCAAAGGAGATCATTTTTAGCAGCTATTTATCCTTTGAACACCATGCCTTTGTTTTTAGCAGTCCCCCTATTCTCTGCATTACCGTCTATAGACCTCCCCATCATTCCACTTCTTTTATTACAGAATTTTCAGAATTCTGATCCATTTTATATTCCAGTTATAACAGGATATTAATAACTGGCGATTTTAATATACACATGGACAACATCTCGGACCCACTATCCAGAGATTTTTCAAACCTTTTAAACTGCTTGGATTTTAAACAGCACGTCTTGCAGCCAACTCACAACAGAGGACACACCCTGGATTTGGTTATAACCTATGGCTTGTCTGCTGGTGTGTCCTCTGTTGTTGACTTGGCAGTGTCAGACCACTACTGTGTCTATTTTAACATCGCCAGTTTTAACCATCTAGCAGTCCCGGTCAGAACAGTGAAGAACACTACCTATCTTCTGAGGTGGCTGCAAATTTTATCGAGATCTTAAAAAGCACTCCTGCTGACATTTTACCTGCACCCTGTGATCTTATTGTTGACAATTTTAACCTACATCTTAAATCATCATTAGATTCAGTAGCTCCACTTTTAATTAAAACAACAAAAACAAAGACTGTACCCCCGTGGAGAAACAATGCTATCAAAATATCAAAGAGAAAATGCAGGAGTGCAGAGAGGAGGTGGAGAAAAAGTAAACTTACAGTACACTATGAAATTTTATGCAAACAACTGAAATCCTACAATAAAACAGTAAAACTGGCAAGATCTTCCTATTTCTCAAACCTCATTACAGTCAATAAAAACAACCCCAGGGTTCTCTTCTCCACCTTTGAACTTTTAACTAGTTCTGATTTTAATAAGTCCCCACAGAGACCAACAGATGCTCTCTGTGAGGACTTTGCAGACCACTTCAGAAGTAAAATCGATGACATAAGATCCAGTCTTTTAGCCCGTCAAAACACAAGTTTTAATAAACCCGGACAATCATATTTACATGAGGAAACACTGGAAAGTTTTGCCCTGGTTGATGCAAGGACACTTGTTCGAGTTTTCTCCCAGGTAAACCCAACAACCTGCCTTTTGGATCCAATTCCCACATTTCTTTTTAAGACATTTTATGGATTTTTTGAAGAACAAATTTTAAATATAGTCAATTGCTCTCTTCAGACAGGCGTCTTCCCCGCTGCCTTTAAAACGGCGGTGGTGAAGCCCCTTCTGAAGAAGAGCGGTTCTGACCCGAGCGTTTTTAATAACTACAGACCCGTATCCAACTTACCGTTTTTAAGTAAGATTTTAGAAAAACTGGTTTTCATCCAGTTGAATCATTTTTTAAATACAAATAATATTTTGGAGAAATATCAATCTGGTTTTAGGATGAACCACAGTACGGAGACTGCTCTTTTAAGGATCTTAAATGATATTAGGTGCACTGCAGACGTGAGAAAACTCACAGTCTTGGTGCTACTGGATCTAAGCGCTGCTTTTGATACAGTAGATCACCAAATTTTATTAAATAGACTTAAAAATCTAGTGGGCATCTCTGGTACTGTTTTTGACTGGTTTTATTCCTATCTCACAGACCGATATTTCTTTGTAAGTATGGATACTTGTTCCTCTAAAACTCATGAAATTAAATGTGGGGTTCCTCAAGGTTCGATTTTAGGCCCCCTACTTTTTAATCTTTATATGCTTCCCCTCGGGGATGTCATCAGGGGACACGGCATCAGCTTTCACAGCTATGCTGATGACACGCAGCTGTATATTGCCGTGTCTCCTGATGACACAGGACCCATTGATACCCTTTTAAATTGCATTTTAGATATCAAGTCATGGATGGCAGATAATTTCCTACAGCTCAATCAGGACAAGACTGAGGTTTTAGTTATCGGTCCCGAAGGTCAGAGAGAGAAGCTTTTACCAAAACTACACATTTTTAATCCCTCACACTGTGTGAAGAACCTTGGCGTCATTTTTGACTCTGAGCTCAGTTTTATTCCTCATATTAAAAATGTAACCAAGATTGGTTTTTATCACCTTAAGAATATCGCCAGAGTCCGCCCGTTTCTCTCTCAGGCTAACACGGAAGTGCTGATGCATGCCTTTATTTCCTGTCGTTTAGATTACTGTAATGCCCTGCTCTCTGGCCTCCCGAAAAAGAGCATTTCACCACTGCAACTACTGCAGAATTCAGCCGCTCGGGTGCTGACGAGAACCAGAGGGCGGGAGCACATTACGCCAGTTTTGAAATTGCTGCATTGGCTCCCTGTGTGTTTCAGGATCGATTTTAAAGTACTTTTACTAGTTTATAAATGTGTTAATGGTCTTGGGCCATCTTATTTATCTGATTTGCTTTTATCATACCAGCCCTCGCGGATCCTGAGGTCCTCTGGCGCCGGCCTTTTATTTATTCCAAGGGTGAGGACCAAAATGCATGGCGAGGCTGCATTCAGCCGTTTTGGTCCTCACCTTTGGAATAGCCTGCCAGAGGATGTCAGGTCTGCAGAGACTGTTGATATTTTTAAGAGGAAGCTCAAGACACACCTTTTTAGTTTGGCTTTCAACAACTTTTAAATAATTTATCTTTTCTTTTGATTGAAGATAATTCTATGTTTTGCTTTGAATGTTTTAAAGCACTTTGAGTTGCATTTTTATGTATGAAAAGTGCTATATAAATAAAATGTGATTGATTGATTGATTGATATATATAGTATTGCAATTGTACGCGGTACTGCGTATTTTTTTTCCCGGTGTGGCCCTAATGCAGCATTCTACTGCTGGGCCCTTTCGGCGAGGTTCGCGCCGCAGGTGCTCATTTAGGAAAAAAAAAACAAAAACAAAAAATCAGATTCTTTGTGTAAGCGTTCATATCACGTTAGAAAGGCGACCTCGGTCTTGTCCGCTGTATGAATACGCGTGTCGCCAAACCCGCATGCGCACACGAAGAGACGACGTCACTCATCACGAATTGTCGGGGCATTTCCAAAGTGAAGCGTAGGGATGTAACGATTCACTCGAGCCCCGATCAGATTCGATTTTCAGTTCCCGATTTTCGATTCGATGTTTTAAAAATTGCTAGCATGCTTGTGTCTGTGCACTAGTGTGGCACTGCAGCCATCCATCCACCAACGCAATACGCCATTACGTTTGGCGTACAATACGATGGACACGTTCAAAATGCGTCGGGAACGAAAAAACGTGGAAAGGCATCATTTCCGAGATAAAATGAATCAATTTGTAGTCCAAATGGATTTGCCTCGATTAATCGAGGCAAATCCATTTCAAATTGCTTTTCGACTAATCGTTACATCCCTAGTGAAGCGATTAAGTAGGAGGTAGAAATAATTACAGTATTTGGGGAAATTTATGAGGTGAGGCTTTACTATCCCATTTCACGGAGACATCGCTAACGATGATGTCACGTGGTAGCCGCGCGTAAAAAATGAATCGATGCCAACCGTGGCTGAATGACTACCATCACCATGAATGCCCGCTTCATGTTTCAAGTGGGATTAAATTCAAGTCAAATATAAAGTCAATAGTGTTAGTCAAAACAACTTTGCAGATTCGATCCCAGCACTTTCCCTCTGCCTGCGCCGAGCGCATGTTGGGCTCCGGATGACGTCCGTGTCGGACATATGCGACCTGGCCGTCCAGACCGCGGTCGCATATGGGTCCAAAAAATTGGATACGTATCCGATTTAGGAGAACATATGAAAAGGACCCAGATTGGATTTGGGGAAAATAAAAAAAATCCCCAAAAAATCGTAACCGTGCCGTTCCAAAAAAAAAAAGAAAAAGAAAAAATCGTAATCGAGCCGTTCAAAAAAAAAAAGAAACAAAAAAATTGTAATCGAGCCGTTCAAAAAAAAAAAAGTGAAAAAAAAATCGTAATCGAGCCGTTCAAAAAAAAAAAAAAAAAGAAAAAAAATACGTAATCAAGCCGTTCAAAAAAAAAAAAAAAAAGAAAAAAAATACGTAATCGAGCCGTTAAAAAAAAAAATAATAATAATAATCAGACACGCCGCACATGGGCCCAAAAATCCGATCTGGGTCGCGTTTGCCTGCGGTGCGAACCTAGCCGAAAACGTACGTCTTTGTGCAACTTTATTGCCATTTACAGTATGAATGATCATCGGTAGGCTCCAGCACGCCCCGCGACCCTTGTGAGGATCAGCGGTATCGATAATGGATGGATGGATGACCATCGGTACTCACTTGGTAACACACATGGAGTTCTTGCATTGACTAACGAGTGTCTCTTTGTCGTTTTCTCTTTGTGGTCTGACGGTGACGAGTTCGAGTGTGTGTGGTCTGGCACAAAACTCTCGCTTGGCTGGTTCCACCCTGTCACTGATGCAGTTGGCTAGATTGATATGGCCGATGGGTTTCTGTGAAAAAGAGAGCGAGAGAGAGAGACTCAGGAGAGGAAACGCAATCATGAAATGTCCAAGCATTCAAGCATGCGACCACGTTATTGGCCTTTGTCAAGGTGTGACCCCTCTGACACGGCTGGCCTATTGGATTCTGCCAATGTATGGGCAATGTCTCCCTCCTGCTTCCATAACCCATTTGGAGAGCATTGCCAAAAGTTTGAAAATGCTCTACAAATGTTTGAGGAGAAAAAACACTCAGCGAGGCGCAATGGTTAAACTAAGGTGCATTCAGAGCACAGCAGACGGAATGTAAGGACGGAGGCGCTTTAAAAGGACGAGGACAGAGGACGATCCTTTTCATGAAGAATTGCGGAGGGACGCGGATGGAAGGCTCCCCAGGACGGACCGGCAAAAAGCTCTGCTGTAGCCAACGTTCAGTTCAGCCCGCCCAAGTGTCCCCTTTAAATATCAGGAACTTGGCAAATATTCTGACCTACTAGAGCACTTAAACTTTCCTTTCACTCATCCGAGCTTCAACTCATTCACTGCCATTGACGTATGGATTCGGCTTTTCACAGTCATTCAGTCCCAGGAACTTATTTATCTTTTTTTTCCCAAATGTTAGGGTCAAAGAGGGTCTAAAAATGTCTGGCAGTGAATTCAATGAGACACCCGAGTTGACACGCCAACACTCGCATCGTAGCTCACTTGCTGTACATTTTAGGGTATGGCTACCAAGACCTTTTTGTATATCGGGGTGCCTCCCGATTTTCATAGACTTGGGTAAAACGAACGGACCGCGACAGGGCTCCATTTTTTCAAACCCAATTGTGACAACTTTAAAAAGGTTGTTTTTGTTTGTTTGTTTGTTTTTTGCCCAGCCCAATGTTTGTGCCAGGTTTAGTGAGTTGTCGTTCATGTTTAGGCCTTCCAAAATGTGACTCATTTTGGAGAGTGATTTCACAGAAAGAAACGCATCCGTAAAGCGAACAGCGAACGCTGCTTGGGCCCGAATAATTACCAAACTTTTTTACCTTTCTCTTTTCATCATCGGGGTAAGTCCAATAGGAGATACAATATCCCGATAAGACGCACCATCTTCGGTGCCAGGCCCCAAAACCGCTAACATCCTCAAACATGGTCTAGAAGAAGCATTCGATTAGCACAATGAGTAGAAAACAGTACAAGCAAACCAAGCAGGCACCACATTACTCGGTCTTGCACTCATTCATCATTTTCTATCCAGCCTATCCACATTAAGTGTCAAGGGTAAACTGGGGCCTATCCCAGCAGACTCGGGGCCAATCTGGACCGCTCGATGGCAGGGCAGACCTCCACTCACCAGAAAACCTTTTTCTTCCACCT
This sequence comes from Filicampus tigris, assembly GCF_054856515.1. Taxonomy (NCBI): domain Eukaryota; kingdom Metazoa; phylum Chordata; class Actinopteri; order Syngnathiformes; family Syngnathidae; genus Filicampus; species Filicampus tigris. Next base: position 13,922,586 of record NC_141234.1, read on the forward strand.
TTGAGCCGACTTGGCACAGCATCCTGAGGTAGATGTGACCCTCCAGAGGACACACGAACGGGACCTTTTGGCCGGAGCAAATGAACGTGGTGACAAACAATGAAAAGTGTGGCAATATACTCCAAAACTGGATCGAACGTGAGAAGGACTCCCGCCACACAATCACTACTGTTGATGGTCGTCTCAGTTTTGCTGTTCAATATGTATCGATGAGGCGCAAAATGTGAATTTTGAAGCGAAAATAGCGATTTGAAACTGCGGCGGTGTACTTCTCTAAAAGAAACAAATCGGTAGTTGCAGCCCTACTCGAAACCAAGCACAAAATGAATAACCTCCGGCTCAAAGTGACGAATCAGACAAAACATTTACCTTCTCCAAAGGAAACTTGTGTTCCCCAATCGAAGAAAGAGTGAGCTTGCGATGGCCAACCCGGACAAAGTTGCTGGTACGAACGGCGCCTGGGCCACCTGGACTTGCAAGAACTTGGAGGAAAGAGTTACAATTTCAATCCTCATTCCAGGAACACTTTCAACACCAGCAAAAGTACAGAATCGAAACAAAGCATTTAAATGGTTTTGGTAGAATGTGTTCAAAATATGAATAAACGAGCGCAGTCAACAAATCTCCAAAATTGTCCAGAGTTGATTGCGATTAATCACATTTTTCTACGACCATTTTTACCAAGCTTGGAACCGATATTGACTTGAGTAAAATCTTGGAATGAATGTGGAAAAAATATAAAGGTATGTTTTGACACAGACTGTTCTAAGAGCTTTCTTTGACCTTTGAATACGATTCTTGTCCTGTAAAATACAACCGTTGAACGATGCACCAAAGACGTACAGCTAATATGGCATTTGAATTTGGCTTTGCAAAGTGCGCAAATTATTTGGCATTTCTCCAATGAGCCGTCGAGCAACTTTTTAAAGTCAAACTGCGCCTTTGCATCACTGATTCTCCTCCAAGTTTGGCTGCGCACTGAGCAGAGGGAAGCTGCCAGAAGGAAGTGAATAAAACGCAGTTCATTTTCTTGAATGCGCGATCGAATTTAGAGTCATCTCCATCGTTAACGCTTTCGCTTTGACAGCCCTAGAATGAAGACATATTTATTCAAAGAGATGAATGTTGATTCACAAGCATCAAATTTTCCATTCTGATGATGACAGGTCTTTACCATTTGTATGAGAATCATTTTGAACATACCTGGTGGTTGACCACTTTTCTGAAAAACAAAGGGAAACATGAGCCGGCCGATTAAAAGAAAATGCAACATTCTGCAACACAAAGTGAGGACAGAGACAATGTACAAGTGACCGCCACACAAATGCACACTGAGCGAGGCATGAAAAAGACGTCCCCCCCCCCTCCCCCCCAAAAAAAAACGTAGAATAAACACGGGTACAAAATATTGACAACTTCCTGGAGGTCGCTTGATTCATAAACAATGAGTTCCCGTTTTTTCTTCTTCATTAAGCTGTCATTTTTCAACATCACAATTCCAGGAGTTATGTGTCGTACCAGACAATTCACATTTTTATTACAATCCATTGGGGATGTAACGATTAATAAAAAATTGATTTAAAATGGATTCGCCCCCCATTCATCGATTCGATTAATCAAAAAATGGACTTGATTAAATTCATCGAGAAAATGATGTCAGGAAACGTTTTTTTCATTTTCGACTCATCGAAAATCGAGTTGATTAAATCCATCGAGAAAATGACATCTTAGCGTTTTTTTTCATTTTCGACCCATCGAAAATCGAGTTGATTAAATTCATCGAGAAAATGATGTCTGGAAACGTTTTTTTCATTTTCGACTCATCGAAAATCGAGTTGATTAAATCCATCGAGAAAATGACGTCTTAGCGTTTTTTTTCATTTTCGACTCATCGAAAATCGAGTTGATTAAATCCATCGAGAAAATGACGTCTTAGCGTTTTTTTTCATTTTCGACTCATCGAAAATCGAGTTGATTAAATCCATCGAGAAAATGACGTCTTAGCATGTTTTTTCATTTTCGACTCATCGAAAATCGAGTTGATTAAATCCATCGAGAAAATGACGTCTTAGCGTTTTTTTGCATTTTCGACCCATCGAAAATCGACTTGATTAAATTCATCGAGAAAACGAGGGCTTGAAAGGTTTTTTTCATTTTCGACCCATCGAAAATGGAGTTGATTAAATTCATCGAGAAAATGAGGTCTGGAAACGTTTTTTTTTCATTTTCGACTCATCGAAAATGGAGTTGATTAAATTCATCGAGAAAATGACGTCTCGAGACGTTTTTTCATTCCAGATGCATAGCACATTTTGAATGTGTAGGTCAAACGATGCTTTGGCGCCAAACATCATTGCGTACTGCGTTAATGTTACGCTAATGTTACGCCCGCCTCCAGCCAGAGCCATTGATATTGTTCGACGCGGCACGATTGACGCTCCTCTGCGGCGGCAACGCAACACGTGAAACTAGACGATGACACAGACGGGAAAAAAAGGGGGGCTTCCGACTATTCCTCAAACATTTCCGAACCGTCGTTTGTGAATCGCCTAAAAAAGTGGCGGACCGGTGCGTCACGTGGGCGGAATGCCCAGCTCTGGTAAACGCTGCACAGTCGGGGATGTCGCAATGTGGGCAATATCGCGACCAAAAGCTCATGGTTTGGTTTTATCGCAGCATTGATGTCACAGTTTGATATGTATTGCAATATTGTGTGAAGGCTCACACATCCCAAAAAGAGGCGGGTTAAAAATAACAGCATTTGGGCTCAAAGGCGGACCAATCCACGAATTGGCCCACTTTGACCCATCACATTTCATGCGGACTGAAGTAGTGGATCGGTGCATTTCTGACCCAAAACGGTCTTATTTTTAGCCCAAGTGTTTTTGGAGTGCAGTAAAAAAGTCAAAGTTGCCACCAATCAGTCAGACCGGCCAATATTTTTCAACATCTCCGTCGGCCCGCTTCAGCCGAACACAGCGTTGCGAACTACACGGACCAGGATACTTTGCGCTGCGGAGCCGAGCCAAGCCTATTTCTTTGCGAATGCTGTTATTATGTACAAAAAGGGAATATTGTGATTTTTTTTTTTTCTTCTCCCCTTCATATGAGCTCCTTTTTTTAACAATGTCATGAGCTTTCAGACAGTATCGTGAGCTTCTTCTTAATGTGTCGCCAAGCTCTCCACAACATTGCGATAATGATCGTGCGCGATATGATGGTATCGGGACATCCCTACTATACAGTCGATCGAGAATCTCCAGACTTGCTAATAGTGGGAAAAGAAGAAAGAGAATCCGCTGAAGATTAAAGACGAAGATGCTTTCAGTTTCCAAACCTTACCGTGATAGCCAGAAATCTCTTTGGGGTGATGGCCTGAAATTGAAAACATTTGGCACTATTACTATTTTGTCAAAAATCGCAACAATTTTGGCCTTTCTCAAGAAAAACATCAGCTCCGTTTCTGTTCTGGCAGTGTAAACTGGTACGTAGGCCACCCACAAAAGCTGAAATGCTTTCATAATTGTTCATGCTGGCATCCACAAACGTACTCGGACAAACATCCATGACGCCAATTCTGACTTGCTGGTAATATTCCGGCCCCCAAAGTGCACGTACCTTTGACTTGCCGGGTTTCTTCTTCTTGTCACGACTCATTTCACGCTTTTGAATCTGAGGAGGTCAAAAGTCAAAGAACGGTTGGTCCAACTCGCAGAAACATTGCGGAGCGCTAAGGGCCGAACGATTAATTGCCGCCGCCGTGATAAGGCTTGATTTCGATTGACATGCCTTGGAAGTTTTTACCTCAGCATTCTATGACGCATAATGCACAACATATCTGATATTATAACATATACATATATATATGTATATATATATATATACATATATATATATATATATATACGTATATATATATATATATATATATATACATATATATGTATATATTGTTGAAAAAAACACATTTGAAAAGGCCGTCGGAAGAAAACTCTTATTGCAATCGCAATTTTTACCAATAGAAAACAACAACAAAAACCTCCCAATGACATTCTTTTCCATTATCCTTCAGCCCTATGGCGCACCTCTCTAAAAAGGTCAATGTCATGGACTTTCCCCCAAAAATAAGATTTGACGTGACATTTGAAGTCAATATAGTTTGCAGTTATACCTCTCGTGCCTCCGCAACGTCGTAGATTTTTAACCACTTATTTTTTGTTTGGTTGTTTTGTTTGTTTTTATTTTTTCAATTTATTTGAACGGTATACGGACAAGACTGAATTTAAAAGTTGAGCGCCTTCAGTGTAGCAACATGTTGTGCCAAACTACAAGTCTTTAATCCCTCACATTGAGTGAAGAACCTTGGCGTCATCTTTGACTCTGAGCTCAGTTTCATTCCTCATGTTAAAAATGTAACCAAGATTGGTTTTCATCACCTTGAGAATATCGCCAGAGTCCGCCCGTTTGTCTCTCAGGCTAACACGGAAGTGCTGACGCATGCGTTTATTTCCTGTCGTTTAGATTACTGTAATGCCCTGCTCTCTGGCCTCCCCAAAAAGAGCATTTCACCATTGCAACTACTGCCGGATTCAGCCGCTCGGGTGCTGACGAGAACCAGGGGGCGGGGGCACATTACGCCAGTTTTGAAATTGCTGCGTTGGCTCCCCGTGTGTTTCGGGATCGATTTTAAGGTACTTTTATGAGTGTATAAATGTGTTCATGGTCTTGGGCCATCTTATTTATCCCATTTGCTTTTATCGTAGCAACCCTGGCGGATCCTGAGGTCCTCTGGCGCCGGCCTTTTATCTATTCCAAGGGTGAGGAGCAAAATGGCTGAGTGCAGCCTCGCCAGGCGTTTTGGAATAGCCTGCCAGAGGGCGTCGGGTCCGCAGGGACTGTGGATGTCTTTAAGAGGAAGCTCAAGACACACCTTTTTAGTTTGGCTTTGAACAACCTTTAAATCATTCATCTTTTCTTTTGATTGAAGATTATTTTGATCTTATCTTACTGATTTGAGTTCTTGGACTATACTACTGTTCTGTCTTTTCGTTTTGTTGCTCTCTGCCGTTGTCAGCTTTTAGCTCCAGTGTTTCCTCATGGGGGGGGGCCTCCGCCTTGAGGGAGGGGTGGCTGCCCTTCCCGCGGGGGCTGTCATCGCAGGGACTCCTTGGGTCCGGGCGGCCGGCGGCCTCTACGCTTTGTGTGGGGTCGGCCCGTCTAATCCGGGCTGGGCTCTCTCTATGGTGGTGGCGCCCCTGTGGCCGTGGGCTCCCCTTGGGTACCCTTTCCCCATATGGTTTCTCTGTGCCTTGTCATGTCTTTTGAACACATTTGATCAGGTTGTGCACTTTGTGTGGGTGTGTGTGAATGAGTGCTGATGTAGTAGTGGATATCTGTCTTGGGTTTGTTGGGAGGGAGGACGTGAACGGATTTTTTTTTTTTTTCCGTTTAATGTTTTGCTTCGGATGTTTTGCAGCACTTTGAGTTGCATTTTTACGCATGAAAAGTGCTGTATAAATAAAATGTGATTGACTGATTGATTGAACAAGCAGGGAATGTAAACGTGACTAGTGATTATTTTGGTGTTGAATCCGTATAGGACATTTGCAAACAGCTGCTTTTACTTGGGGAAAACAACCACCCGCACTTCACCTCTATTTTCTGATGTTACAGATCACAATAGTGACAGAATCCTGATTCGCTTGTGAATGTTGCAGCAATGCCCCGTTTTTGAACAATTAAGCGAATGAATGGTCAACAGACTAAAGCAATTTTTTAGAAAAAAGAAAACGGTAGCCCTAAAATGGAACATTTTACAGCAAATGCTCGGGATGCAACGATTAATCGACCCCAAAAAAACCAAACAACCCATGAATCCATTCGCATCGAGACGACTCGAACTCGGAGCCCTGTACAGCAACACCTATCAAAAGACACACATACCTAGCCTAATGAGTGGACACGACACAACGGCTGGATGCTCCGCGCTCAACTGTTTATTCTCCGTTCCCCCCTAAACGTACCGGGCATAGATGAACATGTCGCAGTGACATCTAGTGGCCTGGAATGCTACCTTTGGCAATCTATGCGGGCAGAGTGCCACCCAGTGGCCTGCATATCATGACGGTGCCTTTCCGAAAATGAAAACACGGACTCACTTGCTAGCAGCAAGACTCTCTCGGCCTCGGCCTCCACTTGGGAACCTTTCCCACGTTCTTCATCCGTGCAACGGTTGAGAGCCTGGCCGGCCTGGTGGATGACGCTTTGCTGCAGGTTCATCTCATTGGCGGAGTAAGTAGAGCCACGGTGGTATTTGCTTTGCTCGTCAATTCCAAAGAATATTTTCAGCCATTTCATTTCAAACCTTCAACTTTTGTTTGACGCTAAACAAGCTGGAGCCTCGGACTTCCTCCGCTCTGTGGCAAACATCTCTTTTCACCATCACCCCCTTAGCACTAGCGCAGACACGTACACGGCACATGTTAGGGGCGGAACGGTTGACAAAATCTATCGGCTGTCGGGGGAATCGAGTATGTCAGGTCAAAACTGAAAGAATGGGGGGGGGGGGGGGGGCAGTCTGACATCCGACACATCAACATGGGAGTCCGAGCTTGAAAGCGGCTTGGATTCCCGCTGCAAAAGAGGACACGGGACTGGTTCCAATGCCAACTTAGTAGAGATGTAAGGATTCATCGAAAATCCCTTTAAAATCGATTCGCTCCGGTTAATCGCGAACCGAATCGCTCAAATGTATCGAGAAAAGGATGCTCCGAACGTTTTTTTTTTCATTCCAGATGCAGAGCACATTTTGAATGCGTGGATCAAATGATGCGCTTGCGCCAAACATCATTGCGTGTCATTGTTTGTGGATGGCTGCAGAATAGGGATGGGCCGATAAATAATAAATCAATCATGAACACATTTAAAACTAAGTTGAAATCAAAACAAAGATACGCCAAAGGGTAACATTTGCCATTTAGAAATTTGGGAGAACTTCATTTACTGTGGAAAACTACATGGAGCCTGCTCCGTGAACTCTTTGTGAGAATTTCAGAGCAACAATGTTCTGTGTCTTGTCAACAATGACTTGTTGTAATAATAATGTAAGAAATCCACAGTATGCGAATCTGAAAAATGGTTCCATAAACATATGCTTAAAGACGTTTCAACACAGCTGAAAGAGTTTTCATTTGTTTTTAGATTTTGACGCCAATCTTTTCCTTTTTACCGAAAATGAATATCGGCTCCTAATATCGGTCATCGGCCTCCTTGACTACTACTAATCGGTATCGGCCCCGAAAAAAGCATATCGGTCCATCTCTACTGCAGAACCACACTAGTGCAGGGAAACAACAAGCATGGTAGCAATTTGTAAGAGATCGAATGGAAAATCGGAAACTGAAAATCGGAAGCTGAAAATCGGAAACTGAACATCGGAAACTGAACATCGGAAACTGGAAATCGGAAAGGAATCGGAACTTACATCCCTACAACTACTAACTAATTCATCAACATTAGTCAGTGAATGTTAAAAATAAAGTGAGCAACTAGCAACGTACCTGTATGGTCATCTATGATTGTCATCTGGCACATCACTGCTGTCAGATGTGGCACTTCTTGGACCGGCTCTCTGGAGTTGAGAAGATTGGCCAACTTTGTCCGGAGTGTTATTCTTTTACGATGAACGAACTAGCTGCAGTCGAAAAAGAAGAGAATGCTTCGTGTGGCTGGCAACTGTGTCATATTTCGGTCAAGCGCTGCTTCTCGACCTTCACTGAGCCAAGGCGCATCTTTCACGTCGGGAAAAAGTTCACCGCACACCACTTAGCAGAACGATTCACAAAAAGTGGATATGCAGACAGATATCGAACACAAAAGTTGGTCAACGCAAATGGATGCCTCAAAACTGTAATCAAAATCGTACTTGCGACGGCCGGGACTCGGGGTGGGAATCTACGGGTAGCTCACGATCCGATCCGATTCAGAGCCCCACGACTCGATTCCGACGCATCGCTACAATGGCTTACATTTGAAAGTTAATCCGAGACACTGGTAGCCTTTTGAAAACAATTGCATGACTCAAGGAAGAGCAAAGATTTCTATTTCACACACACACACAGGCAACCCCGTTTACGTGTGTCAACACAAATGTCAAAAAGTGCCAATGGCAGCATTTGTCGTAACAAAGGTCTGTAACTTCTCCGACAACAAAAACACGTATGAAAACATATTTCAACTTAATGTGATTTAGCGTAACCGGTCTGTGAATACTCGAAAGTGCAATAGGCATCGTCTGATTGACATTACTGCGTAACCGAGCAATGAACGCTGCTTTGATCGAACCTAATGTAGCACCTGATGTGGTATATTTTCTTTGACATGCCATTGCAATTTGCCCGGCGATTGGCTGGCAACCAGTTCAGGGTGTACCCGGCCTACTGCCCGAAGACAGCTGGGATCGGCCCCAGCACCCCCGCGACCCTCGTGAGCATAAAGCGGTATAGATCCTGGACGGACGGACGGACGGACGGACGGATGGATGATATTTCAATTGGTGACCTTTATTTCGCACGTAGTTTATGTTGGACGTGATATTGTGCATTACAGCAGAGGGCAGTGTTGAACATTGTGTGAAAATCTCTCGAAATGTTTTGATTTTGTGCAACCACTTGAGGAAATAAAATGGAGCCAATTCAACCTTGATTTTTTTCAGTGCACGAATGTCAGTCCAAGCTGTTCTCCTCGCTGGCGCATTGTGCGCCTCGCGCCGGGAAACGTTCACTTTCACTTTCACTTTCACTTTCCCTTTACAGCGTTCGGACGCGTCAAATTGTCGACCAATCGCTTTTCTCTTCACGGGCTGTCTGTCAAATTGGACGTGGACACTGCAGGGCCACAGTTCGCACTCTTTTCGCCACCTCATTTGGCAAAATATCGCCAGGAAAAGAAGTCTGTTTCCAGCCTTTCGTAGTCGGCAGAAGAATCAGGGCTTGGTTGAATTCAAACGTTGTCGTTTTCATGGCTCTCTCGTGGCCGCAGCCAAAAGAGCAAACTGTTTATTTTGCAAAGTTGGCCTCGGAAATAACACCCGTGGGGAGTTTTATTACGTTTGCTTTAACACAGCTAAAACTCCTTTTTTTATGCCACTCGTAATGCAATGGGGTGCGTTTATTGGCACTGAAAGAGGCGTGGACGTCAACTCGTCTCCGGTCACGTGATTTCCCCGAAAGGACCAAGCGCTTGCTTCTTACGTCTCCCACCAGGAAGGGAAGTGTCGCTGTTTCAGCACAAGCAAGCAAGCAAAAAAAAAACCCCACACCTGTGCTTCTTCTCATCTCGTTTTACGCACACTCGACTTCATTTGAGCCACAGAACAAGACGACGCGACGCGACGCGCAGGTGACGTCACGCCAGGCTGCCGTGTCACGAGCTGAGGTGGTGGGCGACTTCTTTCAGTTTGCTGTGGTTGGACTGAACGGAGCGGAAGATGTGGAAGATGGTGAACTTGTTTGGAGTGTTTGTGGTGGCGGTGCAAATGCACAGCGTGACGCCTGGTAAGTGCACAACTTGACTCTCGCGATCAGCTTGTTTTTCACAGCTTGACTTGACCGAAGGAAGCAACACTTGCAACTGCTCAGGACACAGTTTTGCCGTTTGAAATCATTGTTTCCTGGAGGTAGTTTTGAAATGTTTCAATTTGACACACAATTATGTCCAATTAGAATAGTTGGGATTTCTTGGCCATCCAATAGACAACATGTTTTTGTTTTTTGGATTTATTTAGTGCTTCATTTCCGAACTGCGTCATCTCCGATATTCCACACTTGCCAGAATCGGAGAATGTGGTCATCAGAGTTCATCTCGTATCATCGCTTTTGACATACAAAATATATGTAGAATCTATTTAATAAGGAAGTCGAAATTGTAAATGTTTAAAAAGCACATTTATGAAGGCAAAGGCAAAATATACTCAATCATAATCATTGCTTTCAAAATAAAGGTGTCGAGAGTTGTTTCAGCTCGAGACAGAATCATTTCAGATATGAAGAGCGCAAGATTTTTGGACATCAAACAAACAAAATGTTTTTGTTTTCTCTTTCAGTGATTCACTCGCTCAAGTATTTTGACACAGCCTCCTCTCAGATTCCAAACTTTCCAGAGTTCTTGACTGTTGGTTATGTTGACGACGTTCCGATTACGCACTACGACAGCAAGAGCAGGAAACTGAAAGCCAAACAGGACTGGATGAACAAAATCACAGCCGAGGATCCGCACTACTGGGAGAGAAACACAAAGATCAGTATTGGTAATGAGCAGCGTGACAAAGTCAGAATTGAAAAGTGGAAAGAGAGCTTCAACCAAACTGGAGGTTTGTTTCCCTTCAACTTTCGACGAGAAAAAGACATTTCATGTGCTCAGACACTCTTTTGCAAGCGTGACCTGAGGTCATAAGGGAGACGTTTCCAGCATTTTTTGTCTTCATCAAATTTTTCAAATCTGAAAAAAAGATTACGCTGCGAAAAAACAAACACCCGCAACCTTATCTCAGCACGCGCCGTCACTTCAACGTGTGTGTGTGTGTGTGTTTGTGTGCGTGTGTGTGTGTGTGTGCGCGCGTGTGTGTGGGTGTGTGTGTGTGCGCGCGTGCGTGTGTGTGTGTGTGATTGTGTCAGGTGTTCACACGGTCCAGTGGATGTCTGGCTGCGAATGGGACGATGAGACTGACGAGGTGGACGGTTGGACTCACATCAGTTACGACGGAGAAGACTTCCTGTCGTTTGACTTGCAGACGCTGAGATGGATCGCAGTCCAGCCGCAAGCTTTCCCCACCAAACTCAAGTGGGACCAACAGGACTTCGCTCTTCAATACTGGAAGCATTACCATACCGAGATTTGTCCTTCTTACTTGAAGAAGCACGTGAGCAATGGGAGGGACGTCCTGATGAGAACAGGTAGCAGCACGCCCCCTGGAGCAACACGGCGGCCATTGCAAGCTGCACTCGCTGCCTTCCCCTCACACATTGTCTCCATCTTTCTCCTCTCACACATTCCATCTTCAATCATCTCACGCTCGTTCCCTTTTCACTTTTTTCTTTTGCGCTCTCGCACCTGCGCTCCATCATTCTCCTCTCACACTTATCTCCATCGTTGGTCCTCTCACGCATTGTGATTCCCCATCCTCTGACTATCTACCTATCTCCGGTCTTTCCATCTTTTGTCCTCTCACTTTTGTCCCTATCTTTTTCCCTCTCACAAATGACGTGTGCATTTCTTCCTCTCCCGTTTCTCTCCATCTTTTTTGCGCTCACACATTGTCTCCCTCTTTCTAATCCCACACTTTCTTTCGTTCTTTCCTTCTTTGGTCCTCTCACATGCTACGTACATCCATATTTTGTCCTGCCATCATTCTGCTCCCACACGTTCGCTCCATCTTTGGTCCCTTCACACTTTGTCTCCATCTTTTCGTTCTTTGCTTCTTTGGTCCTCTCACACATTATGTGCATCCGTATTTTGTCCTGTCATCATCCTGCTCCCGCACATTCGCTCCATCTTTGGTCCCTTCACACTTTGTCTCCATCTTTTCGTTCTTTGCCTCTTTGGTCCTCTCACACATTATGTGCATCCGTATTTTGTCCTGTCATCATCCTGCTCCCGCACATTCGCTCCATCTTTGGTCCCTTCACACTTTGTCTCCATCTTTTCGTTCTTTGCTTCTTTGGTCCTCTCACACATTATGTGCATCCGTATTTTGTCCTGTCATCATCCTGCTCCCGCACATTCGCTCCATCTTTGGTCCCTTCACACTTTGTCTCCATCTTTTCGTTCTTTGCTTCTTTGGTCCTCTCACACATTATGTGCATCCGTATTTTGTCCTGTCATCATCCTGCTCCCGCACATTCGCTCCATCTTTGGTCCCCTCACGCGTCCTCTCCATCATTCGTTCTCTCGCCTTTGGTCCTCTGGCACATTGTGGCCGCCTCTCCCCGCGCAGAGCTCCCGGCGGTGTCCCTGCTGCAGAAGACGCCGTCCTCTGCCATCACCTGCCACGCCAGCGGGTTCTACCCCTCCAGAGCCGCCCTTTTCTGGAGGAAGGACGGCGAGGAGCTCCACGAGGACGTGGAGATGGGAGAGACCCTCCCCAACCACGACGGAACCTTCCAGACGACGGCCCACCTGAAAGCGCAGCTGGCGGCCGAGGACGAGGGCCGCTACGAATGCGTCTTCCAGCTGTCGGGCGTCAAGGACGACATGGTCACCAAGCTGGACGGAAGGAGCATCCTGAGCAACGCGCGCATCATCGCAGGTGAGAATCCTCGCCTGATGTCGTCCTTCTCACCTCTTCCTCTTGGCTCTCGTCCAGAGGAAGAAGTCGGGAAGACGACGCTGGCCGTCGCTGTCCCCTTGGCGCTCCTCGCTCTGCTGGCTCTGCCGCTGCTCGCGCTCCTCTTTGTCAAGCGGCACACAAGCCGAGCGGGTGCAGGTGAGCCACGCCAATGTGTGCCTGCCGCCGCCGCCGCCGCCGCCGTGCACGATTTGGGACCAAAACAAACGGACACTTTCTTCCTCTTTTTCCCTAGCATCCAAGTACACCGCAGCTTGTAAGTCAAACGCTTCCTGTCAAGCTCTGATGTCCAGCTTTGCTGCAAAGCGGTCTTCGTCTCTCGCTGTCTTTGCAGCTGCCCACGCCCCTTCGGAGCTCGCCCCCGGGCCCGCTTCCGAGTGAGACGCGAGTGAGTTAGCTGACGCAACGCGAGAGAGGCGTCTCCGTCCAAGCGCTTTCCCGTCACGCTTGGCTTTGAAAACAGAAACAGCATTTATTCTTCCTGGTGGTAACTGATCAACGTTTTTGCTTGCTTTTGTGTAGTGGGGGGTGGGGGGGGGGTGGGGATTTGTTTGAGTTCTTTCTTCATTCTGTCTTGGACTTTTTTCCGTTTGAAATCATCTTTTTGGGGACCAAGCAGTTCACTCGCTGCGGTGGGTTGATGTCACATTTTTGCATTGCTGGTTTGCCTCCCCTCTCATCCTAAACAGCGGTTGTCAAACTTTTGGACGCCAAGAAGAATGAAGAGGTTGAATCTGAAGAAATTCTTGCTTTAGCTCTCCAAGTAGCTTCAACCTTCAAATACAGTCACGTAGTCGGCCCAAGTGTTCATCAAAACGATGCAGAGGCCTTATTCCTGTACTTCTTATTGTGAGTCCACGGTATGCTCAGTTTGAACATTCACACACGCAAAAACCTACTTCATAGGGATGTAACGATGCACTCAAGCCCCGATTGGATTTTCAGTTCCCGATTTTTTCAAAAATGTCTCTGTGCGCTCGTGTGGCGCTGCAGCCATCCACAAACGCAATACGCAATGATGTTTGGTGCAAGCCATTCCAGTAGGGCTGCCACAAACGATTATTTTGCTCGTCGACTAATCGCCACCGGTGGCCGCAGTTAGTCGACGTATCGGATCATATGTCCATCGTGGCATAATCGCACCGGGTTTTTTTCATTTTAAATACCATAGGTGTCTCACAGCTTCATCATTTAGGGTATGCTCAAAAGAATGATAAAGGCAGTCAAGATGAAAGTACAGTCCACTTGTATTAAACTTTGCAGCTCGTACCAGCATCCCTGAATTGTTTATAAATGATGGAGTCATTGAAATTGAAGGAGACACTGTGGCCATGATTTATTTTTTAGCTATAAATGTTCAGTGCATTTTTGAAAATTGAACCCAAAACTAAACGCTGTGCTGAGTGGCACTAATACTCTCAAACTAGCTATAAATGCTAAGAGTAATACTTGTAAACATATTTCACTTTTCTTGGGCGCCTTTTTTTTTTAATGTAGAAGAGAGTGAAATCATGTGAGTAAACTTGGGGGAAAACTCTGTGCCAAATAAAACTAAGGTAAACATTTGTATTGGTTTTTCATTTTGTTTTTAACGCGTGCGCCGGAGCCTGTAGAGGACTGTATGTTTACGTGAGGGGGATTAAACTATTCACCAAATGAATAAACAAATAATCTCAACTCCTTATTTGTCACTATATTTTACTGTAATGTAACTTTAGAGGAAGCAACGAGTCGTAATCAGAATAACAATAATATTAAACACTTTGGCAAAATAATGCAACGGATATTCAATTGTCAATCATACAAATTTAATCTATATTTAGAATGATAATTCAGCCCAATTGCAATTTAAACTCAATGTCCTTAATTAATACTGAATGGTACCAAAACGTTGCCCGGGTTGGTGGTGCTCATGAACTGAAGCTAACGATGGGGAAAGTCCTCCTTGTGGATGTGTGCGGGGAATAGCAGGTGGATCCGAGCGCCCTATCCAGCCACGCGCATGTTGTCAATCTTCGCGATCGACCAATCAGCAGCCAACGTCAGATGTAAACGGGATTTACTGAACATACTGCCACGCCATTGGCCTTCACGAAGGAATCACTGATGTCATTTCCCGTTCACCAACGATTCGGCGAGTGAACGTGTCGCCGCCGCTTCTCGTTCACGCGAACGAGAACTCCATGCGGTCAGTGGGTGAACTGAGTTTTGCTATGAATGATTCGCGATTCGCCAAGGAAGGAACCACTCACCAACACCACTCCTTTCGTGCTCGCGGGGTCAAGCTTTCTTTGGCATCCGTTTCTCCTAGATCACGGCTAATGTTAAGCCCATCCAAGTACCGGGGGCAAGCGCATGAAAACAAATCAGAACTCTGACAAACTTAAAAGTACCTCGCCAGATCGTGATGAGGCGCCCCGGTCTGCAGCAGCTGGGAGATGACGTTGTTGTGGACAGGCGACAACTTTATTTGAAAACATTTATTACAATACACTTAAATATTGTTATCCTCTCTGTCTACTGCAACTATAACGTGGTGCGATCATCATAATGTTGGTTTGCCATTAAATTGTACTTTTATTTCAAATCTTGTTTGGTGCCGAGTGTTTTATTAATTCTTGTTTTTGTTTCAGCGCAACAGAACGTTGAACCAGACATGTAGTCATCCGCTTCATTTGACAAGCCTGCACTTCGTAACGTGTGAAAACAAAAATACACCGGGCGCGTGACGGCCGTGTCTTATGTCCTCCGAAATAACAAACGTTTATCTATGGAGGCATAGTGTCTACTGCGATTATTGTTGTTGTTGGTATTTATCACCGTTATTATAACCATGATGATAATGGTTATGAAAATGGTTTTTTGAATATTTGAGTGTTTGTGTTTTTTTTGGAAAGTCCGGTGCATTGTCACCAAACACAAATACGACTATTGCCTGACGTGATTACAGTACATCAATGCAAACGTTTTTGTTAGCAACGATAATCCAAAACGCACCAATTATAATTATAATACGTAGAACATCAGGTGTGGACAATATATCTATATATATATATATATCCATCCATTATCTATACCGCTTCTCCTCACAAGGGTCGCGGGGCGTGCTGGAGCCTATCCCAGCTGTCTTCGGGCAGTGGGCGGGGGACACTCTGAATTGGTTGCCAGCCAATCGCAGGGCACACGGAGACAAACAACCACACCACCTAGGGGCAATTTAGAGAGTCCAATCAACCGGAGGAAACCGGAGTACCCGGAGAAAACCCACGCTGGCACGGGGAGAACATGCAAGCTCCACACAGGGAGGCCGGGGCTGGGATCGAACCCACGACCTCTGAACTGTGAGGCGGACGTGCTAACCAGTCGACCACCGTGCCGCCTATATAAATACATATACATATATATATATATATATATATATATATACATACATATATATATATAAACACATATATATATATACATATATATGTATATATACATATATAAATATATATATGCTGAATGATTCGGTGAATGGTTCTTTTGAACGATTCTTTTTGATGAACTGATTCTAATGATTCAGTTCACTTAAAAGAACTGTTATGCCCATCACTACATCACTACACTTTTTTTCTGTTCAGGCGCGTGAGCTCTGACGTCATCAATCGCATCGCGCGAGCCATCCCGTAACCAATGAAATCAGTTTATAGTCCATAGTCCAATACATGCGCCACACCAACGTTAAAGGCAAACAGTACTCAAAGAAATAATTCAACTCAGGATAACAATACAGCAGAACTTAAACAGTAATTTCACAAACATGCAAACCTTCAGAACAGCCGCCCCCTGAGTTACGGGAAGGAAATCAGTTATATAAATGAAGGTTGAAGGTTTGCTATCAAGGGGGAAGGGTCAGAGTGAGGGGGAAGCTCGATTAGGCGAGCCACTGGTCGGTGGTAGGTTCTATGGCCGGTGTCCACCATAGCTGAGCGGACTCTCCCATCCCTTCCCCCGAGGACCGTCTTCACTCTGCCCAGGAGCCAATGCGCTCTGGGTAGCGCTGGATCCACTATCATGACAGGAGTGCCAGCCTCCAAGTTACTGCGTTCTCTTTGCCGTTTGCGACGGCCTTGCAGGTTGGGAAGATACTCTGAGGTGTAGCTCCTCCAAAACTGGTCAGCCATGGCCTGACTGTACCTCCATGTACGATCACTGATGTCATCGGTTGAACCATAGGTGGCGAGTGGAAGAGCCGCGTCAGGGCGCCCCATGAGGAGGGAGTTGAGCGTGATGGGATCCAGGTCAGCCAGGTCACTACTTGTGTATCCCAACGGTTTAGAGTTTAGGATCGCTTCGACTTCAACCAACACAGTGGCGGGACCTGTCCTCCAAGTGCGAAGTTGAGAACCACTTTCACTGCTTTGACCTCCCTCTCCCAGACTCCACCGAAATGGTGGAAAATACAATTTTCGACATTTTTGTCGACGTGATAAATTGTGGGTACATAGACACGTTGAAAACAGAGCTACATTAGCCAAGTACTAATGCTAACAGTGAAACGCATCATTAGATTGCAATCTATCGCCGTAAGCCTGAGTCCAAAGATATTATTTGAGACAGAACGACGTTCTGGAATCCATATTAATAAATTGGATATACACGTTGCTGACTTTACCTGCTGTGAAAACGCGTCTCCTGAGCCGCCGGAAGCGCCGTCCGATCCGCTCGCGTTCGCCATCTTTGTTTTCTTCTCTACGCATGCGCGGGGAGAGGAATCGCGGATCGATTAGCTCCCCTTCGGACCTGCCTGTGTTCTGCGTGACGTCATCCTAATTTGCATGTTGTGCAGATTCGTCCTCACAAAAGTGATTCGTCGTAAACTGGCAATTCGTGCGTAGTGAAGATTCGTAGTCACAGAAGCGAGAGTTGTATTCACACAACAACGGCACTCACAGTTTTTATTCGTACTCACAAGAAAAGCAGTCAAACCCTCACAATTTGATTCGTACTCTCAAGAAAAGAAGTCAAACCCTCACAATTTTGATTTGTACTCACAAATTATTACTATTACGGATATGAATCCTTAATCACGGATATGCCTTTTACTATTACGGATGCAAATCTTTTAATCACCGATATGCCTTTTTGACAGCGATCTTACTCCATACCAATGCGGCCACACTGGTCTGTGCAGTCGGCCTCGCCGAAACCTTTTGTTCGCTGTTCGATGAGGGCTTTCGTCACTCTCACGCCGCTTCACTCAGGCAGATTGCGACTGCGAGCAAGCAGACAGGGACACCGCACGCCACTGCTTGCGAGGCGACATGAAGACACAGGCTCATCTTCACCTCCACACGCTGGGTGGACAGTAAGGAGCTAATGTTGTTGTGCTAACGCCTTTTGTGTTAAAGGCCTGAAGCTAGTTGCTGCTATTAGCCGCTCAATCCTACCTTTAGCCGGGGAGGGAAGCGGGGGTCTCCAATCTGCCCATGCTGCTGCTGCAAGCCGCCGTCTTTCTCCCTACTGAGACACGAGTTTAGCGTCGCTAAATGTCCGAATTATAACCAGTCGGGGTTCGTGTGCGCATTCACGCTCTTGTCCGCTTCAGCTTGTGAAAGTGGAGGAGCAATCGCCACGGTATTTTTGATTTTGTGGAGGTGATCATGAGCCGTCACCTTACCGTGGTGCAGGGGTTTGCGTGTCCCAATGATCCTAGGAGCTAGGTTGTCTGGGGCTTTATGCCCCTGGCAGGGTCACCCATGGCAAACAGGTTCTAGGTGAGGGACCAGACTAAGCACGGCTCAAAAGACCCCTTATGATGAAAAACATTTATGGACTCCAGTTTCCCTTGCCCGGACGCGGGTCACCGGGGCCCCCCTCTGGAGCCAGGCCTGGAGGTGGGGCTCCATGGCGAGCGCCTGGTGGCCGGGCCTGCACCCATGCGGCCCGGCCGGGCTCAGCCCAAAAAGGCAACTTGGGTCCCCCTTCCCATGGGCTCACCACCGGTGGGAGGGGCCAAATGGGTCGGGTGCCATGCGAGCTGGGCGGCGGATATAGGCAGGGACCTTGGCGATCCGATCCCCGGCAGCAGAAATGAGCTCTTGGGACATGGAATGTCACCTCTCTGGCAGGGAAGGAGCCCGAGCTGGTGTGTGAGGCTGAGAAGTTCCGACTAGATATAGTCACCTCCACACATCGCTTGGGCTCTGGTACCAGTCCTCTCGAGAGGGGTTGGACACTCTTCCGCTCTGGAGTTGCCCAAGGTGAGAGGCGCCGTGCAGGTGTGGGCCTACGGATTGCCCCCCGGCTCGACGCCTGTACATTGGGGTTTACCCCGGTGGACGAGAGGGTAGCCTCCCTCCGCCTTAGGGTGGGGGGACTGTTGTCTGTGCATACGCACCAAACAGCAGTGCAGAGTACCCACCCTTTTTGGAGTCCTTGGAGGGTGTGCTGGAGAGCGCTCCACCTGGGGACTCCATCGTTCTGCTGGGGGACTTCAATGCTCACATGGGCAGTGACAGTGAGACCTGGAGGGGCGTGATTGGGAGGAACGGCCCCCCCGGATCTGAACCCGAGCGGTGTTCGGTTACTGGACTTCTGTGCTCGTCACAGATTGTCCATAACGAACACCATGTTCAAACATAAGGGTGTCCATATGTGTACTTGGCACCAGGATACCCTAGGCCGCAGTTCGATGATCGACTTTGTAGTTGTATCATCGGATTTGCGGCCGCATGTTTTGGACACTCTGGTGAAGAGAGGGGCGGAGCTGTCAACTGATCACCATCTGGTGGTGAGTTGGCTCCAACGGTGGGGGAAGATGCTGGTCCGACCTGGCAGACCCAAACGTATTGTGAGGGTTTGCTGGGAACGTCTGGCAGAAGGAGTTTCAACTCCCACCTGCGGCAGAACTTTGCCCACGTCCCGGGGGCGGCGGGGGACATCGAGTCCGAGTGGACCATGTTTCGTGCCTCCATTGTTGAGGCGGCCGATTCCGATCGTGGCCGCTGTGGCCGCAAGGTGGTCGGCGCCTGTCGTGGCGGCAATCCCCGAACCCGCGGGTGGACACCAGCGGTAAGGGATGCTGTCCAGCTGAAGAAGGAGTCCTATCGGGCCTTTTTGGCCTGCGGGACTCCGGAAGCAGCTGACGGGTACCGGCTGGCCAAGCAGAGTGCAGCTCTGGCGGTTGCTGAGGCAAAAGCTCGGGTTGTGGGAGGAGTTCGGGGAGGCCATGGAAAATGACTTCCGGACGGCTTCCAGGAAATTCTGGTCCACCATCCGGCGTCTCAGGAGGGGAAAGCAGTGCACCATTAACACTGTTTATAGTGGAGATGGGGTGCTGCTGACCTCAACTCGGGACGTTGTGGGTCGGTGGGGAGAAGACTTCAAAGACCTCCTCAATTCCACCGACACGCCTTCCACTGAGGAAGCAGAGCCTGGAGACTCTGAGGTGGGCTCTCCCATCTCTGGGGTTGAAGTAACCGAGGTAGTCGAAAAGCTCCTCGGTGGCAAAGCCCCGGGGGGTAGATGAGATCCGCCCGGAGTTCACAAAGGCTCTGGATGTTGAGGGGCTGTCATGGTTGACATGCCTCTACAACTTTGCGTGGACATCGGGGACAGTGCCTCTGGATTGGCAGACCGGGGCGGTGGTCCCCCTTTTAAAGAAGGGGGACCGGTAGGTGTGCTCCGACTACAGAGGGATCGCACTTCTCAGCCTCCCCGGTAAGGTCTACTCAGGGGTACCGGAGAGGAGGTTCCGTCGGAAGGTCGAATCTCGGATTCAGGAGGAGCAATGTGGTTTTCGTCCCGGCCGTGGAACAGTGGACCATCTCTACACCCTCAGCAGGGTCCTCGAGGGAGCTTGGGAGTGTGCCCAACCAGTCTACATGTGTTTTGTGGACTTGGAGAAGGCGTTCGATCCAAACCTGAGATGATGGTCCTCAGTCGGAAAAGGGTGGCGTGCCCTCTCCAGGTCGGGGATGGGATTCTGCCCCAAGTGGAGGAGTTCAAGTGTCTTGGGGTCTTGTTTGCGAGTGAGGGTAGGATGGAACGGGAGATCGACAGGCGGATCGGTGCAGCGTCTGCAGTGATGCGGACCCTGTATCGGTCTGTCGTGGTGAAGAAGGAGCTCAGCCGAAAGGCAAAGCTCTAAATTTACCGGTCAATCTACGTTCCTACTCTCACCTATGGGTCATGACCGAGAACACGAACAAGATCTCGGATACAAGCGGCCGAAATGGGTTTCCTTCGCAGGGTGTCCGGGCTCTCCCTTAGAGATAGGGTGAAAAGTTCGGCCATCCGGGAGGGACTCAGAGTCTGGCCGCTGCTCCTCCGCATTGAGAGGAGCCAGTTGAGGTGGCTCGGGCATCTGATAAGGATGCCTCCTGGACACCTCCCTGGTGAGGTGTTCCGGGCATGTCCCATCGGCAGGAGACCCCGAGGACGACCCAGAACACGCCGCAGAGACTATGTCTGCCGGCTTGCCTGGGAACGCCTTGGGATCCCTATGGAAGAGCTGCAAGATGTGGCTGGGGAGAGGGAAGTCTGGGCCTCCCTGCTGAAGCTGCTGCCTCCGGGACCCGACCTCGGATAAGCGGAAGATAATGGATGGATGGGTGGATGGATGGATGGATGGTTGTTTACGTGATGTATCAGTATCCCTGCAGTTGCTTTGGTCCTTTTATGCTTTGACCTTTATGATGTCATATAGGTCTGAACTTGAAGTAGGGTCGCCGACTGTCCCGTATTAGCCGGGACGTCCCGTATTTTGGGCTGATTTGGCTTGTCCCATACTCAAATGTCCCAACTCTTCAACTCTGGCAAATACGGAAAACTGCAATCTACCGATCCTGTAATATATGATGTTTTTAGTAAAGCTTTGGATGGCGATCGATTGTCAATAACGACGGACACAGACGGGTTGGCAGCTCAATGTCTTTTACTTGTATACTTGCTTGCTCGAACATACAATGCTGGTTCTTAAACAGTGATAGCACATTACCGCGCTCCTAATGGAAACTCTCGGTACTACACATGACAGATCCTGGATCAGATAAAGCGTCAATCTCAGAACAAGCGGCAATCACTCCACCTGTCATGTCAGGACTTCTCTCTGGCTGCGCAAAATGACAGAAGACTGCTTGAGTCAGTCAAAAGCAGCCAGAAATATCCGTGGAAAAAATACATTTGGTGAGTCGCACTCCTCTTTTACATTTCAGATTTCTTACACCCGTTTTTTGATGAAAAGCGCCAAATTGTGGTTTCATATGAGGTTTCATATGAGGTGACATATCGTCGCTGTCCTGTGAGAAACACAATGTGGTTTCAGCATTAACGTGAAAATTAGAGAAAAAAAATCCCAAATTCATACATCATGCTCACACCACCGTGGCACCGTGCACCTGTCCCTTATTTAGGAGTAAGAAAGTTGGCAACCGAGTCTGAAGTCTTACAGTTTCAATCTTTGAGTTACACACTGACACATTGTCAGTGCGTCACACCTTCTTAGAGTGAGGATGCGAACTCTCTTCCAGTCCTGATCTCTGTAGTTACTTTGTATTTTTCTTGATAAAGACTTTTTACTCTTCAACTTCCGTGTCATATCTGCGAATGGGTCCAAACCCCGATCCTCACGTGACAGTTGTAGGTCATTTTGTGAAACGTGACTTTCGGATTCTGTTAACTTTCACTCGGGTAGCCATGACACTGTTACCCACAATGCTTCTGTTTGATGATTACCACTACTGCACGTGCTTTACAGACGAGCATGGCATGAGAGAGCGGCTCGAGTTAACAGGGCGTTGCGAATCGATTCTTTTCTATTTTTACACCGGTGCATATTTGAAGCATTTACTGTATATCGATTTTCGATAAATCGTTACATCCCTACTACTTAACAATTCAAATAAGTTGTTGCGCATAAACCCATCTACTGTCTGAAGCACTTATCCTCGCTTTAAGTCAAAAATCCCGCTTGAATGCTTCAAAAATAAACAGTTCTTAAAGATAAACTGCAAATGTATTGGCCTATTCTTTAAAGTATAATACAAGTGACCTGTGCGTACAAAGTGAAAAAAAAATGTACAGGACTGGATTTAAATCAAAAGTTTAAACAGGCTGTGTGCGTATAGAAACGAGCTTGCAGGAAGTTCTTAACTCTACTAGGAAGATATCCCCTATTTCTTTTCTCTTCCTGTCAACACCGTGGCAACACAATTTGCACCTTGCTCCAAAGCTCATCGAGCCTGATTTCTTGATGTCCGCTATGCTTTTTTTTTTGTTGTGGAAGATGAACGCTTGTAATGAATTGATAGAACTCATCTAAAACATTTCCTACAGCACCTTCCAGAAAATAGACAATATTTATCTTAACTGCACTCCGTTCACTATGGAAAGGTCCATCTGTGACGGTCCAAATTGCCACTTATTTTATTTTCGACTTGCGGCCTGGATTTTGGAACGGCCACATTCCGCCATGGCGCTACACCAGGGCTAGGGGGCGCTAGGGCCCCGTCAGAAATCGTTGTTGTGGCCACAGTTAAACCCCTCCACTATTTTAATTGACACACTCAAATCTATTCATAAATGATTTTCTCTGCCCCTCCTTTGTATTGGTCAAGCAAGAAAACAAAAATTCCTGGAGCCGTGCCTGGCCCCATTAACGCAGAAGATGGCACGTTTCCTCATCATGGTGTGTCTGCCCTCACCTGCTGTTACTTAGGATTCATTTTTGAATGCAAGACGAAGCCCTTTCAAGTGGCGCTTGGACGCTTAACATGTGCGACAGTCGAGCCGCCTCTTCTTCCCTCGATGTGTGCAAGCCACGCGGCGTCAGCAGCAGGTGTAAAGTTAACTATGGAGGTGAGACACACTCTCACGAGTAGCGCCCAAGTAGTATTCTTTATCCACAGTAGGGATGGGTGGATCGATACCAAAATATGGATATGCAGATATCCAGAGTGCTCAATTTTAAGTATCGATCGATATTTACAGTAATTCAAAGATGGAAGTGCTACAATGCTCAAGTAGGTCGAGATCCAGCGTAGGGCTACTGAAAAACATTTGTGGGTATGACTGGGTTTCAGACGTTTATGAGAGAGATAACTGCTGCAGTGTGTCCGGTTAGAACATTAAAATACTGTCCAGGTGAGCAATATAATCAAAACAGTTTTGTCCCTGCAATCTTTAATTGGCTTGGACATGGGTGTGGTTTCTGTCGAACAAAATACAAATGAAAAAACATGAGCGGCTGCAATGAAATGCCTCGTCAACACGACACCAATTTGCTGCGGTCGTAACCATACACAAAGTTCAAAACAGTACGAGCGATATCAACTGAAATGTCCACAAAACGCAATCACAAAAAAGGCACTTTATATTGAGTCACTTACATGCTGATGCACGCACACCTTGTAAATTGGATCGACTTGGATGGAATGTTTAAACGTGTTACGGTGACTTTCATCTGGTAGTTATCGCGGGTCTTGAAATAGGTGACCAAAACATGCCTAACTCAAATTAAATTACACTAACAGGCTAACCACTAGAGGGTACTATAACAACATAAATAAGAAAGAACCCGGCCTTTTTAACAGCTACTGCACCTTAAAACGTGTTTTGTTTCGGACAACTGGGTTCTTGACCGATGGTGCCTATTATTATTATTATTATTATTATTATTATTCATTTTTTATTTTTTTTAACCTTCATGTGTGGGGCCTGCCAAATAGACCAGCTTTAAGTTGTCTTCCAAATGTTGGCAGCAACACTCAATGGTATTTCAACAAAATGTGGTTTTATCGTCTTCCCGCCATTCTGGCCATATCCATTCATATTGTTGAGTAGAAGAAGAACGTCAAGGTGTGGTGCCCGTGACGACGGAGCTATTGGAGCTAATGTGCAATGCTCAGTCAGCTACTAAACGATAGATAATTGTGCCAATTTAAGGGATGTGGCATTCGGCTAACCTGATGTTTGTAATCTAGGCTGAGACAGTTGCGCTACCTTCCTGCTATTACATCTGCAGGGACGAAAGAAGCCAGAAAAGACGCCATCATAAGCTGCAGGTCATTTCAGCAAAGTCATCAAAGTGCAGCACGCTGAACATTTATTTCAATGATACTTTTTGTCACCTCAATTTGAAATGGTCTGAGCTATACTGTGTTCCAAATGATTATCCAACAGGTATTTTTCTCAGATTTTCCTGAACAGTCAATGCAAATGCACTCAGCATGAAGTCATTGACCATCAAAGAATAACTTTTTGTACAAACCAACCCAATGATGATATTCTTTTTGACAAAAAAACAAAGACAAATTGCCAATTACATACAATGAAGACATTTCATGAGTTGTAATAAACTGAAAGTAGTCCTTTGTTAAGTTTTCAGCATTGGGAGGTCACACTTGCTGAAATCAAAAGCTATTTCAATCAAATACATCTTAACAGGTCAAGTGACGTTTTAACTTCTTTGAGAGCAGCTTCACAATCCTCCCATGCATTGAACTTGTGAGTTTTTGGACAATTTGCCGACGGAGTGCGCAGAGGTTCAGGAGCTGAGGTCCCATTAACCAGGTAAAAGAAACACTCAG
>NC_141234.1:13950000-14002500 GCF_054856515.1 Filicampus tigris
TAAAAGAAAGCGAGTCTATTAAATTTGATCACTCAGATCTGAAAAGTCAAAATTCAAACTCAGCAGCACTCTATTTTGTCAACAACCAAATAACATTGTTTAGAGATTGGATTCGATCGTTTAAGCCTGGACAAAATCAGCGCAAAGTTAAATGTCTTGTTTTTTTTGTTTTGTTACGGTCCCAATGAGTTAGCATCAATCATTTCCACAACATAATACGGACCATCTGTGACGTTTGGCAGCTCTGACTATATTGTAGTATTGCTTTGAGCCATCATGCATCAGGAAATTGTACTTTACACCAACCTCACCGTAGCACTTTTGGGAATCGTTTTATCACACGAGTTCATATTGACAGCAAGAATTGTTAAAAAAAAAAACAAAAAAAAAAAAAAACAGACAGACAGACAAATAATGCTGGGCCCTGAGTGCCATACAATGAACGGACATGAACTATTTCCGTTGTAGGCTTCATTCAAAATAACCGAGTTCAGGGGTCACCCAGCTTTTGGAAACTTCTGGCCAAGGCCCGCCAGTTTTATACACACTTCTGAAATAAGAAATGTGCTCATATGTTCCCTTAATGTGAATATGTTATTATTGATGACACTGGTCAGCAAATGTTTACCTTTTTTTTTTCAGAAATCAGAAACGCAAGTCAATTGTTCCAGATGATTTTGGGGGGGGGGGCGCTGATTCAAAATCTGCCCTCATTTTCTTCATCAGCTTTGAATAACAATAACAACAGTAATAACACATATGGTAATATTAGTCACATAAATTAAAGCAGAATTTGAAAAAAAAAAAAATGCTTTTTTTCTTTTACAAGAATATGTTTTGGCAGCTCCACTAGACTAAAAATGGCATTCTGGTTCATATTGCGTTTGTGGAATAGGCGTTATGCAGCAAAATGCACCCATATTTATCCATTTCAGGGGGTGGCCATTTTGTCAGTTGCTGTCGACTGAAAGTGACAACACAACTGCTCGTGAGCCGCGATTGGTTGTCATTTTCAGTGACAAAATGGCCGCCCCCTGCGATGGCTAAAAAAACGGGTGCATTTTGCTGCTTCGCTCATATTGCACAAACGCAACATTAACCAGAATGCCATTTTTAGTCTGGTGGAGCTGCATATGTAGAGAGTTGAAATCAGATGTTTAAAAACAGAGACCCCTACAATTTATTTTGTTATTTGTATTTGTTTTCCCTAGTTTAAATTCTATAGTTTCTCACTCATTTCTAGGCAGCTAATCCACAGCCATCCACTAGGAGGTGCAGCGGCACTGCCGCTACTCTATGCCGCGAGGAATAGTAAATGCTCCTTCTGCGATGACAACAGCGGCTCAACGTGTGTCCCTCCTATTCTTGCCACAGGTTAGTCAATACACTCACAAGTCATAGAAATCAGTCTACAACGGCGTTAAAACATTAGTGTTGAGCACTTTACGTTCGTACGAGTGGTGATAAAGATCGTTTTTAGGCGCAAGTGTGTAAATGTGAGCATAAGCTGATGCTAACCATGCTAAAGCCAGCGGCCTCGGCCCGTGGAGTAGTGAGTGGGAAATGAAGAAACTACTAAACTGTCTGTTGAAATTAATTGACTTGCACTTCGGGAATATTTTCTCATGCATGTTTATTTCCTGGTCCATTTTTATAGCAGATAGAAGCATAAGGTTTAATGCCACGACTGGTAATATTTTCATGTAGTCATTTTGTACATTGAGCTATGGACGCATTGTAGAAAGCTTTAGTGGGGGGGAAGCGTCGGTTAAGGAGTATTGCACTTTTTTGGGTGAGACTGTTGTTGGAGAAAGGGTACAAATAAATGTATTTCTTTGATAAATGCAATTATTTTGTACCGATGATCAAACAACAGGATGTAAAACAATCAGTTGTACTAAAAAATACATTTCCTGTGGGTTCGTAACGCGTTAAAACTGTAATTCATTTGTTGAATTTTTAAATGTGAAATAGCAAAAATGTTTGCTTGACGTTATTTCATGTGGAAATAGTTATGAAGAAACTTTACAGAGAGGCTTTGTTTTATTGAATTTAATTTTATTAGACTTAATATATATTTGGGACTCAGGTTACAGCAATGCTTTGTACAACAAGACTGGAATTTTGAATTTTATTCTGTTATTGAAACCTGAAGTATGCCCTGAAGAGCAATAATAAATGTTCCTTCTGCGATGACAACAGCAGCTCAACGTGCATCTCTCCTATTCTAGCCACAGCATTTCACCGCACGATGAGGCGTCAAGAAATATCCAGTTAGCCCTCTAGCTACCGAAGCAGACCGGGCAACACAGAACATATTCTTGCAAATAATTTTGGGATTTTGTGTGTGTGGGGGGGGGGGGGGGGGGGCGGGGGGGGGGTGTCGACGTGCTCTTTAAGAGTTAGGTAGGGCTGCTCGATGATGACATTTTTTTTTTTAATCACAATTATTTTGGCACTCATTTAAATCACGATTGTTCAAACGATCATGCATTGTTTTTGGTACAAAAATGAAAGAAAATGTTTTCATGTGAAAAAATATAAGAACACATAGATTTCTTTGAAACACTATGCAAGTTCCCTTTGGAGCGCACAAAATTGAGCAAATTAGCTATTAGAAAATAAAAAAAAAAAAGGTGCAAATGCATAAATTCAAGCATGATTTCTTTGCGTAAACAAACAATGTGCTGGATATAAATGCGTCTTAAGAATCCTTTTGTACGAGTATGCCAATTTTGTAATCGTGGAGTGTAATAATCGTGATTGCAATTGAATTTGGATGAATTCCAAAGCCCCAGGGTTCGGTTCAGCAACGGGTGGAATATTTTTCCTGAAAAGTCTTTGCGATAAAATTATAAAGCATGGTGAAATCCGCTTTTGTAGGTCAAACAAAAGTCAAACCTCTCAAAAATGTGATGTGCTATGGGGGGAAAAAAAAGGAAAAGCATTTTTAAATCAGCATAAAAAAATAAATTAGGGACGCAAAGCCATCTCTGATTAAAAATGTGCTGTTTGCCAGCGTAATTAATGATATTCATTTGGTGAAGCCATGCAAATGATTTCTCACGATAAGATGCAACACTTCATTTTTAGGAATCTCTACCAGTGTTGACATTTCCAAACGATCACGTCAACATAATTTGTAGAAATTCCCAATGTCCCATGACTGCTGAGCCAAATTCAGAACAGGCCACAACGCGGGCTACTCATGCGGTGCCTCTGTGGTGGCCTCTGGACTAGAAATTTCGCCATAATAATATATGAGAGAGAGAGAGAGAGAGAGAGAGACTCTCAAAGAATTTCACTGCACTTAAACTGCCAGACGTTCTCAGAGCCTCTTGTACCCTAACGTTTGAAAGAGGAGGGAAAAAACAACAAACAAACAAAAAAAGCAGAAATACATTCCTGGGATTGAACACAGTCCGGACTGTGAAAAGACGTTTTGGGCAGTGAATGAGTCAGCAATTCATCGCGTTGCCAAAAGTGGCAGGCCCACAGAAATTGGGCCCGATTGTTGTGGTACATTCTGTCGTTTTTGGGTGGTTTACAGAGGCTTGGAACAGGCACCTGGCTGCCACATGCGCAAATCCACCAAAATCTGGTTCAGCTTCAACTGCCACAAATTCCTGTCCTCCTTTGTGTCTGCGCTCAGCCAGTTTCTACATAAGAACAAAGACAACAAGCAGTCAGTCCATGGGAGGAACACATCGTTTTGTACATTCAGTGAAACTGCCCACACTGACGCTGTTGCGTATAACCAACGTGAATGTTTGATTGATTTCCTTTGTTAACAGTTTTCGTATGCCCCCGTTTTTGTGCCGGTTTACTTAGTCTGCCTTTGTTTCCGCCCTGCTCGTCCATTGTTTTTGACAGCTACTGGGTCCTAAAAGGGGAGGAATTCGGACCGGCCAATAGGCGATTACTATCTGATCCGGCTTGACGGATGGCGGAGGGATGCCCAGGCTGCAGACGGATGGCGATAAACGGGCCGGCAAATTTGAGTCAAATGCCCACCTATTCTTACCACCTTTATTGGTTATTTCGGAACTGACTCTTTTGGACCCCCACCCTCACTAGCTCCCCCTGCAGGCCCTCATTATCATTACCACTATCGGACAACTTTCCCATTGAAACCATCACCGGCAGACGCTTCCCTTGCACACACAAACAACGTGGTTTTAACAGTGGTAATCTAGTATATGTTAATACTGCTCATTCGTACCACCATGAGCGCACGTCCAGCACAATAATTAATCTGGCCGTGCTGAACGTGCGCTCCCTTTTAAACAAAACTTTTATCATAAACGACCTGATTTTAGACAATAATTTACATGGTATACTTTTGTCTGAGACATGGCTTGGTACAGATGCTCCAGTTGCTCTCAACGAGGCTTGCCCACCGAATTTTAACTTTTTATTTTCTACAAGGGATGGCAAAAGAGGAGGCGGGACTGCATCAATTTTTATTAATACTCTTTTATCAAAGGAGATCATTTTTAGCAGCTATTTATCCTTTGAACACCATGCCTTTGTTTTTAGCAGTCCCCCTATTCTCTGCATTACCGTCTATAGACCTCCCCATCATTCCACTTCTTTTATTACAGAATTTTCAGAATTCTGATCCATTTTATATTCCAGTTATAACAGGATATTAATAACTGGCGATTTTAATATACACATGGACAACATCTCGGACCCACTATCCAGAGATTTTTCAAACCTTTTAAACTGCTTGGATTTTAAACAGCACGTCTTGCAGCCAACTCACAACAGAGGACACACCCTGGATTTGGTTATAACCTATGGCTTGTCTGCTGGTGTGTCCTCTGTTGTTGACTTGGCAGTGTCAGACCACTACTGTGTCTATTTTAACATCGCCAGTTTTAACCATCTAGCAGTCCCGGTCAGAACAGTGAAGAACACTACCTATCTTCTGAGGTGGCTGCAAATTTTATCGAGATCTTAAAAAGCACTCCTGCTGACATTTTACCTGCACCCTGTGATCTTATTGTTGACAATTTTAACCTACATCTTAAATCATCATTAGATTCAGTAGCTCCACTTTTAATTAAAACAACAAAAACAAAGACTGTACCCCCGTGGAGAAACAATGCTATCAAAATATCAAAGAGAAAATGCAGGAGTGCAGAGAGGAGGTGGAGAAAAAGTAAACTTACAGTACACTATGAAATTTTATGCAAACAACTGAAATCCTACAATAAAACAGTAAAACTGGCAAGATCTTCCTATTTCTCAAACCTCATTACAGTCAATAAAAACAACCCCAGGGTTCTCTTCTCCACCTTTGAACTTTTAACTAGTTCTGATTTTAATAAGTCCCCACAGAGACCAACAGATGCTCTCTGTGAGGACTTTGCAGACCACTTCAGAAGTAAAATCGATGACATAAGATCCAGTCTTTTAGCCCGTCAAAACACAAGTTTTAATAAACCCGGACAATCATATTTACATGAGGAAACACTGGAAAGTTTTGCCCTGGTTGATGCAAGGACACTTGTTCGAGTTTTCTCCCAGGTAAACCCAACAACCTGCCTTTTGGATCCAATTCCCACATTTCTTTTTAAGACATTTTATGGATTTTTTGAAGAACAAATTTTAAATATAGTCAATTGCTCTCTTCAGACAGGCGTCTTCCCCGCTGCCTTTAAAACGGCGGTGGTGAAGCCCCTTCTGAAGAAGAGCGGTTCTGACCCGAGCGTTTTTAATAACTACAGACCCGTATCCAACTTACCGTTTTTAAGTAAGATTTTAGAAAAACTGGTTTTCATCCAGTTGAATCATTTTTTAAATACAAATAATATTTTGGAGAAATATCAATCTGGTTTTAGGATGAACCACAGTACGGAGACTGCTCTTTTAAGGATCTTAAATGATATTAGGTGCACTGCAGACGTGAGAAAACTCACAGTCTTGGTGCTACTGGATCTAAGCGCTGCTTTTGATACAGTAGATCACCAAATTTTATTAAATAGACTTAAAAATCTAGTGGGCATCTCTGGTACTGTTTTTGACTGGTTTTATTCCTATCTCACAGACCGATATTTCTTTGTAAGTATGGATACTTGTTCCTCTAAAACTCATGAAATTAAATGTGGGGTTCCTCAAGGTTCGATTTTAGGCCCCCTACTTTTTAATCTTTATATGCTTCCCCTCGGGGATGTCATCAGGGGACACGGCATCAGCTTTCACAGCTATGCTGATGACACGCAGCTGTATATTGCCGTGTCTCCTGATGACACAGGACCCATTGATACCCTTTTAAATTGCATTTTAGATATCAAGTCATGGATGGCAGATAATTTCCTACAGCTCAATCAGGACAAGACTGAGGTTTTAGTTATCGGTCCCGAAGGTCAGAGAGAGAAGCTTTTACCAAAACTACACATTTTTAATCCCTCACACTGTGTGAAGAACCTTGGCGTCATTTTTGACTCTGAGCTCAGTTTTATTCCTCATATTAAAAATGTAACCAAGATTGGTTTTTATCACCTTAAGAATATCGCCAGAGTCCGCCCGTTTCTCTCTCAGGCTAACACGGAAGTGCTGATGCATGCCTTTATTTCCTGTCGTTTAGATTACTGTAATGCCCTGCTCTCTGGCCTCCCGAAAAAGAGCATTTCACCACTGCAACTACTGCAGAATTCAGCCGCTCGGGTGCTGACGAGAACCAGAGGGCGGGAGCACATTACGCCAGTTTTGAAATTGCTGCATTGGCTCCCTGTGTGTTTCAGGATCGATTTTAAAGTACTTTTACTAGTTTATAAATGTGTTAATGGTCTTGGGCCATCTTATTTATCTGATTTGCTTTTATCATACCAGCCCTCGCGGATCCTGAGGTCCTCTGGCGCCGGCCTTTTATTTATTCCAAGGGTGAGGACCAAAATGCATGGCGAGGCTGCATTCAGCCGTTTTGGTCCTCACCTTTGGAATAGCCTGCCAGAGGATGTCAGGTCTGCAGAGACTGTTGATATTTTTAAGAGGAAGCTCAAGACACACCTTTTTAGTTTGGCTTTCAACAACTTTTAAATAATTTATCTTTTCTTTTGATTGAAGATAATTCTATGTTTTGCTTTGAATGTTTTAAAGCACTTTGAGTTGCATTTTTATGTATGAAAAGTGCTATATAAATAAAATGTGATTGATTGATTGATTGATATATATAGTATTGCAATTGTACGCGGTACTGCGTATTTTTTTTCCCGGTGTGGCCCTAATGCAGCATTCTACTGCTGGGCCCTTTCGGCGAGGTTCGCGCCGCAGGTGCTCATTTAGGAAAAAAAAAACAAAAACAAAAAATCAGATTCTTTGTGTAAGCGTTCATATCACGTTAGAAAGGCGACCTCGGTCTTGTCCGCTGTATGAATACGCGTGTCGCCAAACCCGCATGCGCACACGAAGAGACGACGTCACTCATCACGAATTGTCGGGGCATTTCCAAAGTGAAGCGTAGGGATGTAACGATTCACTCGAGCCCCGATCAGATTCG
Organism: Filicampus tigris; assembly: GCF_054856515.1. Classification (NCBI taxonomy): domain Eukaryota; kingdom Metazoa; phylum Chordata; class Actinopteri; order Syngnathiformes; family Syngnathidae; genus Filicampus; species Filicampus tigris. The sequence goes on from NC_141234.1 coordinate 13,957,508, forward strand.
ATTTTCAGTTCCCGATTTTCGATTCGATGTTTTAAAAATTGCTAGCATGCTTGTGTCTGTGCACTAGTGTGGCACTGCAGCCATCCATCCACCAACGCAATACGCCATTACGTTTGGCGTACAATACGATGGACACGTTCAAAATGCGTCGGGAACGAAAAAACGTGGAAAGGCATCATTTCCGAGATAAAATGAATCAATTTGTAGTCCAAATGGATTTGCCTCGATTAATCGAGGCAAATCCATTTCAAATTGCTTTTCGACTAATCGTTACATCCCTAGTGAAGCGATTAAGTAGGAGGTAGAAATAATTACAGTATTTGGGGAAATTTATGAGGTGAGGCTTTACTATCCCATTTCACGGAGACATCGCTAACGATGATGTCACGTGGTAGCCGCGCGTAAAAAATGAATCGATGCCAACCGTGGCTGAATGACTACCATCACCATGAATGCCCGCTTCATGTTTCAAGTGGGATTAAATTCAAGTCAAATATAAAGTCAATAGTATTAGTCAAAACAACTTTGCAGATTCGATCCCAGCACTTTCCCTCTGCCTGCGCCGAGCGCATGTTGGGCTCCGGATGACGTCCGTGTCGGACATATGCGACCTGGCCGTCCAGACCGCGGTCGCATATGGGTCCAAAAAATTGGATACGTATCCGATTTAGGAGAACATATGAAAAGGACCCAGATTGGATTTGGGGAAAATAAAAAAAATCCCCAAAAAATCGTAACCGTGCCGTTCCAAAAAAAAAAAGAAAAAGAAAAAATCGTAATCGAGCCGTTCAAAAAAAAAAAGAAACAAAAAAATTGTAATCGAGCCGTTCAAAAAAAAAAAGGGAAAAAAAAATCGTAATCGAGCCGTTCAAAAAAAAAAAAAAAAAGAAAAAAAATACGTAATCAAGCCGTTCAAAAAAAAAAAAAAAAAGAAAAAAAATACGTAATCAAGCCGTTAAAAAAAAAAATAATAATAATAATCAGACACGCCGCACATGGGCCCAAAAATCCGATCTGGGTCGCGTTTGCCTGCGGTGCGAACCTAGCCGAAAACGTACGTCTTTGTGCAACTTTATTGCCATTTACAGTATGAATGATCATCGGTAGGCTCCAGCACGCCCCGCGACCCTTGTGAGGATCAGCGGTATCGATAATGGATGGATGGATGACCATCGGTACTCACTTGGTAACACACATGGAGTTCTTGCATTGACTAACGAGTGTCTCTTTGTCGTTTTCTCTTTGTGGTCTGACGGTGACGAGTTCGAGTGTGTGTGGTCTGGCACAAAACTCTCGCTTGGCTGGTTCCACCCTGTCACTGATGCAGTTGGCTAGATTGATATGGCCGATGGGTTTCTGTGAAAAAGAGAGCGAGAGAGAGAGACTCAGGAGAGGAAACGCAATCATGAAATGTCCAAGCATTCAAGCATGCGACCACGTTATTGGCCTTTGTCAAGGTGTGACCCCTCTGACACGGCTGGCCTATTGGATTCTGCCAATGTATGGGCAATGTCTCCCTCCTGCTTCCATAACCCATTTGGAGAGCATTGCCAAAAGTTTGAAAATGCTCTACAAATGTTTGAGGAGAAAAAACACTCAGCGAGGCGCAATGGTTAAACTAAGGTGCATTCAGAGCACAGCAGACGGAATGTAAGGACGGAGGCGCTTTAAAAGGACGAGGACAGAGGACGATCCTTTTCATGAAGAATTGCGGAGGGACGCGGATGGAAGGCTCCCCAGGACGGACCGGCAAAAAGCTCTGCTGTAGCCAACGTTCAGTTCAGCCCGCCCAAGTGTCCCCTTTAAATATCAGGAACTTGGCAAATATTCTGACCTACTAGAGCACTTAAACTTTCCTTTCACTCATCCGAGCTTCAACTCATTCACTGCCATTGACGTATGGATTCGGCTTTTCACAGTCATTCAGTCCCAGGAACTTATTTATCTTTTTTTTCCCAAATGTTAGGGTCAAAGAGGGTCTAAAAATGTCTGGCAGTGAATTCAATGAGACACCCGAGTTGACACGCCAACACTCGCATCGTAGCTCACTTGCTGTACATTTTAGGGTATGGCTACCAAGACCTTTTTGTATATCGGGGTGCCTCCCGATTTTCATAGACTTGGGTAAAACGAACGGACCGCGACAGGGCTCCATTTTTTCAAACCCAATTGTGACAACTTTAAAAAGGTTGTTTTTGTTTGTTTGTTTGTTTTTTGCCCAGCCCAATGTTTGTGCCAGGTTTAGTGAGTTGTCGTTCATGTTTAGGCCTTCCAAAATGTGACTCATTTTGGAGAGTGATTTCACAGAAAGAAACGCATCCGTAAAGCGAACAGCGAACGCTGCTTGGGCCCGAATAATTACCAAACTTTTTTACCTTTCTCTTTTCATCATCGGGGTAAGTCCAATAGGAGATACAATATCCCGATAAGACGCACCATCTTCGGTGCCAGGCCCCAAAACCGCTAACATCCTCAAACATGGTCTAGAAGAAGCATTCGATTAGCACAATGAGTAGAAAACAGTACAAGCAAACCAAGCAGGCACCACATTACTCGGTCTTGCACTCATTCATCATTTTCTATCCAGCCTATCCACATTAAGTGTCAAGGGTAAACTGGGGCCTATCCCAGCAGACTCGGGGCCAATCTGGACCGCTCGATGGCAGGGCAGACCTCCACTCACCAGAAAACCTTTTTCTTCCACCTTTGAGCCGACTTGGCACAGCATCCTGAGGTAGATGTGACCCTCCAGAGGACACACGAACGGGACCTTTTGGCCGGAGCAAATGAACGTGGTGACAAACAATGAAAAGTGTGGCAATATACTCCAAAACTGGATCGAACGTGAGAAGGACTCCCGCCACACAATCACTACTGTTGATGGTCGTCTCAGTTTTGCTGTTCAATATGTATCGATGAGGCGCAAAATGTGAATTTTGAAGCGAAAATAGCGATTTGAAACTGCGGCGGTGTACTTCTCTAAAAGAAACAAATCGGTAGTTGCAGCCCTACTCGAAACCAAGCACAAAATGAATAACCTCCGGCTCAAAGTGACGAATCAGACAAAACATTTACCTTCTCCAAAGGAAACTTGTGTTCCCCAATCGAAGAAAGAGTGAGCTTGCGATGGCCAACCCGGACAAAGTTGCTGGTACGAACGGCGCCTGGGCCACCTGGACTTGCAAGAACTTGGAGGAAAGAGTTACAATTTCAATCCTCATTCCAGGAACACTTTCAACACCAGCAAAAGTACAGAATCGAAACAAAGCATTTAAATGGTTTTGGTAGAATGTGTTCAAAATATGAATAAACGAGCGCAGTCAACAAATCTCCAAAATTGTCCAGAGTTGATTGCGATTAATCACATTTTTCTACGACCATTTTTACCAAGCTTGGAACCGATATTGACTTGAGTAAAATCTTGGAATGAATGTGGAAAAAATATAAAGGTATGTTTTGACACAGACTGTTCTAAGAGCTTTCTTTGACCTTTGAATACGATTCTTGTCCTGTAAAATACAACCGTTGAACGATGCACCAAAGACGTACAGCTAATATGGCATTTGAATTTGGCTTTGCAAAGTGCGCAAATTATTTGGCATTTCTCCAATGAGCCGTCGAGCAACTTTTTAAAGTCAAACTGCGCCTTTGCATCACTGATTCTCCTCCAAGTTTGGCTGCGCACTGAGCAGAGGGAAGCTGCCAGAAGGAAGTGAATAAAACGCAGTTCATTTTCTTGAATGCGCGATCGAATTTAGAGTCATCTCCATCGTTAACGCTTTCGCTTTGACAGCCCTAGAATGAAGACATATTTATTCAAAGAGATGAATGTTGATTCACAAGCATCAAATTTTCCATTCTGATGATGACAGGTCTTTACCATTTGTATGAGAATCATTTTGAACATACCTGGTGGTTGACCACTTTTCTGAAAAACAAAGGGAAACATGAGCCGGCCGATTAAAAGAAAATGCAACATTCTGCAACACAAAGTGAGGACAGAGACAATGTACAAGTGACCGCCACACAAATGCACACTGAGCGAGGCATGAAAAAGACGTCCCCCCGCCCCCCCCCAAAAAAAACGTAGAATAAACACGGGTACAAAATATTGACAACTTCCTGGAGGTCGCTTGATTCATAAACAATGAGTTCCCGTTTTTTCTTCTTCATTAAGCTGTCATTTTTCAACATCACAATTCCAGGAGTTATGTGTCGTACCAGACAATTCACATTTTTATTACAATCCATTGGGGATGTAACGATTAATAAAAAATTGATTTAAAATGGATTCGCCCCCCATTCATCGATTCGATTAATCAAAAAATCGAGTTGATTAAATTCATCGAGAAAATGATGTCAGGAAACGTTTTTTTCATTTTCGACTCATCGAAAATCGAGTTGATTAAATCCATCGAGAAAATGACGTCTTAGCGTTTTTTTTCATTTTCGACTCATCGAAAATCGAGTTGATTAAATCCATCGAGAAAATGACGTCTTACCGTTTTTTTGCATTTTCGACCCATCGAAAATCGACTTGATTAAATTCATCGAGAAAACGAGGGCTTGAAAGGTTTTTTTCATTTTCGACCCATCGAAAATGGAGTTGATTAAATTCATCGAGAAAATGAGGTCTGGAAACGTTTTTTTTTTCATTTTCGACTCATCGAAAATGGAGTTGATTAAATTCATCGAGAAAATGACGTCTCGAGACGTTTTTTCATTCCAGATGCATAGCACATTTTGAATGTGTAGGTCAAACGATGCTTTGGCGCCAAACATCATTGCGTACTGCGTTTGCGGACGGCTGCAGCACCACACTGGCGCACAGAGACAAGCATGGAAGCCATTTTTAAAAAAATCGAATCGAAAATGGGGAACTGAAAATCGAATGGAATCGGGGCTTGGGTGAATCGTTACATCCCTCCGATCCATCGTCCGTGTTGCCAAACCGGAAAGTTGTACAGCTAATGTTACGCCCGCCTCCAGCCAGAGCCATTGATATTGTTCGACGCGGCACGATTGACGCTCCTCTGCGGCGGCAACGCAACACGTGAAACTAGACGATGACACAGACGGGAAAAAAAGGGGGGCTTCCGACTATTCCTCAAACATTTCCGAACCGTCGTTTGTGAATCGCCTACAAAGTGGCGGACCGGTGCGTCACGTGGGCGGAATGCCCAGCTCTGGTAAACGCTGCACAGTCGGGGATGTCGCAATGTGGGCAATATCGCGACCAAAAGCTCATGGTTTGGTTTTATCGCAGCATTGATGTCACAGTTTGATATGTATTGCAATATTGTGTGAAGGCTCACACATCCCAAAAAGAGGCGGGTTAAAAATAACAGCATTTGGGCTCAAAGGCGGACCAATCCACGAATTGGCCCACTTTGACCCATCACATTTCATGCGGACTGAAGTAGTGGATCGGTGCATTTCTGACCCAAAACGGTCTTATTTTTAGCCCAAGTGTTTTTGGAGTGCAGTAAAAAAGTCAAAGTTGCCACCAATCAGTCAGACCGGCCAATATTTTTCAACATCTCCGTCGGCCCGCTTCAGCCGAACACAGCGTTGCGAACTACACGGACCAGGATACTTTGCGCTGCGGAGCCGAGCCAAGCCTATTTCTTTGCGAATGCTGTTATTATGTACAAAAAGGGAATATTGTGATTTTTTTTTTTTCTTCTCCCCTTCATATGAGCTCCTTTTTTTAACAATGTCATGAGCTTTCAGACAGTATCGTGAGCTTCTTCTTAATGTGTCGCCAAGCTCTCCACAACATTGCGATAATGATCGTGCGCGATATGATGGTATCGGGACATCCCTACTATACAGTCGATCGAGAATCTCCAGACTTGCTAATAGTGGGAAAAGAAGAAAGAGAATCCGCTGAAGATTAAAGACGAAGATGCTTTCAGTTTCCAAACCTTACCGTGATAGCCAGAAATCTCTTTGGGGTGATGGCCTGAAATTGAAAACATTTGGCACTATTACTATTTTGTCAAAAATCGCAACAATTTTGGCCTTTCTCAAGAAAAACATCAGCTCCGTTTCTGTTCTGGCAGTGTAAACTGGTACGTAGGCCACCCACAAAAGCTGAAATGCTTTCATAATTGTTCATGCTGGCATCCACAAACGTACTCGGACAAACATCCATGACGCCAATTCTGACTTGCTGGTAATATTCCGGCCCCCAAAGTGCACGTACCTTTGACTTGCCGGGTTTCTTCTTCTTGTCACAACTCATTTCACGCTTTTGAATCTGAGGAGGTCAAAAGTCAAAGAACGGTTGGTCCAACTCGCAGAAACATTGCGGAGCGCTAAGGGCCGAACGATTAATTGCCGCCGCCGTGATAAGGCTTGATTTCGATTGACATGCCTTGGAAGTTTTTACCTCAGCATTCTATGACGCATAATGCACAACATATCTGATATTATAACATATACATATATATATGTATATATATATATATACATATATATATATATATATATACGTATATATATATATATATATATATATACATATATATGTATATATTGTTGAAAAAAACACATTTGAAAAGGCCGTCGGAAGAAAACTCTTATTGCAATCGCAATTTTTACCAATAGAAAACAACAACAAAAACCTCCCAATGACATTCTTTTCCATTATCCTTCAGCCCTATGGCGCACCTCTCTAAAAAGGTCAATGTCATGGACTTTCCCCCAAAAATAAGATTTGACGTGACATTTGAAGTCAATATAGTTTGCAGTTATACCTCTCGTGCCTCCGCAACGTCGTAGATTTTTAACCACTTATTTTTTGTTTGGTTGTTTTGTTTGTTTTTATTTTTTCAATTTATTTGAACGGTATACGGACAAGACTGAATTTAAAAGTTGAGCGCCTTCAGTGTAGCAACATGTTGTGCCAAACTACAAGTCTTTAATCCCTCACATTGAGTGAAGAACCTTGGCGTCATCTTTGACTCTGAGCTCAGTTTCATTCCTCATGTTAAAAATGTAACCAAGATTGGTTTTCATCACCTTGAGAATATCGCCAGAGTCCGCCCGTTTGTCTCTCAGGCTAACACGGAAGTGCTGACGCATGCGTTTATTTCCTGTCGTTTAGATTACTGTAATGCCCTGCTCTCTGGCCTCCCCAAAAAGAGCATTTCACCATTGCAACTACTGCCGGATTCAGCCGCTCGGGTGCTGACGAGAACCAGGGGGCGGGGGCACATTACGCCAGTTTTGAAATTGCTGCGTTGGCTCCCCGTGTGTTTCGGGATCGATTTTAAGGTACTTTTATGAGTGTATAAATGTGTTCATGGTCTTGGGCCATCTTATTTATCCCATTTGCTTTTATCGTAGCAACCCTGGCGGATCCTGAGGTCCTCTGGCGCCGGCCTTTTATCTATTCCAAGGGTGAGGAGCAAAATGGCTGAGTGCAGCCTCGCCAGGCGTTTTGGAATAGCCTGCCAGAGGGCGTCGGGTCCGCAGGGACTGTGGATGTCTTTAAGAGGAAGCTCAAGACACACCTTTTTAGTTTGGCTTTGAACAACCTTTAAATCATTCATCTTTTCTTTTGATTGAAGATTATTTTGATCTTATCTTACTGATTTGAGTTCTTGGACTATACTACTGTTCTGTCTTTTCGTTTTGTTGCTCTCCGCCGTTGTCAGCTTTTAGCTCCAGTGTTTCCTCATGGGGGGGGGCCTCCGCCTTGAGGGAGGGGTGGCTGCCCTTCCCGCGGGGGCTGTCATCGCAGGGACTCCTTGGGTCCGGGCGGCCGGCGGCCTCTACGCTTTGTGTGGGGTCGGCCCGTCTAATCCGGGCTGGGCTCTCTCTATGGTGGTGGCGCCCCTGTGGCCGTGGGCTCCCCTTGGGTACCCTTTCCCCATATGGTTTCTCTGTGCCTTGTCATGTCTTTTGAACACATTTGATCAGGTTGTGCACTTTGTGTGGGTGTGTGTGAATGAGTGCTGATGTAGTAGTGGATATCTGTCTTGGGTTTGTTGGGAGGGAGGACGTGAACGGATTTTTTTTTTTTTTCCGTTTAATGTTTTGCTTCGGATGTTTTGCAGCACTTTGAGTTGCATTTTTACGCATGAAAAGTGCTGTATAAATAAAATGTGATTGACTGATTGATTGAACAAGCAGGGAATGTAAACGTGACTAGTGATTATTTTGGTGTTGAATCCGTATAGGACATTTGCAAACAGCTGCTTTTACTTGGGGAAAACAACCACCCGCACTTCACCTCCATTTTCTGATGTTACAGATCACAATAGTGACAGAATCCTGATTCGCTTGTGAATGTTGCAGCAATGCCCCGTTTTTGAACAATTAAGCGAATGAATGGTCAACAGACTAAAGCAATTTTTTAGAAAAAAGAAAACGGTAGCCCTAAAATGGAACATTTTACAGCAAATGCTCGGGATGCAACGATTAATCGACCCCAAAAAAACCAAACAACCCATGAATCCATTCGCATCGAGACGACTCGAACTCGGAGCCCTGTACAGCAACACCTATCAAAAGACACACATACCTAGCCTAATGAGTGGACACGACACAACGGCTGGATGCTCCGCGCTCAACTGTTTATTCTCCGTTCCCCCCTAAACGTACCGGGCATAGATGAACATGTCGCAGTGACATCTAGTGGCCTGGAATGCTACCTTTGGCAATCTATGCGGGCAGAGTGCCACCCAGTGGCCTGCATATCATGACGGTGCCTTTCCGAAAATGAAAACACGGACTCACTTGCTAGCAGCAAGACTCTCTCGGCCTCGGCCTCCACTTGGGAACCTTTCCCACGTTCTTCATCCGTGCAACGGTTGAGAGCCTGGCCGGCCTGGTGGATGACGCTTTGCTGCAGGTTCATCTCATTGGCGGAGTAAGTAGAGCCACGGTGGTATTTGCTTTGCTCGTCAATTCCAAAGAATATTTTCAGCCATTTCATTTCAAACCTTCAACTTTTGTTTGACGCTAAACAAGCTGGAGCCTCGGACTTCCTCCGCTCTGTGGCAAACATCTCTTTTCACCATCACCCCCTTAGCACTAGCGCAGACACGTACACGGCACATGTTAGGGGCGGAACGGTTGACAAAATCTATCGGCTGTCGGGGGAATCGAGTATGTCAGGTCAAAACTGAAAGAATGGGGGGGGGGGGCAGTCTGACATCCGACACATCAACATGGGAGTCCGAGCTTGAAAGCGGCTTGGATTCCCGCTGCAAAAGAGGACACGGGACTGGTTCCAATGCCAACTTAGTAGAGATGTAAGGATTCATCGAAAATCCCTTTAAAATCGATTCGCTCCGGTTAATCGCGAACCGAATCGCTCAAATGTATCGAGAAAAGGATGCTCCGAACGTTTTTTTTTTCATTCCAGATGCAGAGCACATTTTGAATGCGTGGATCAAATGATGCGCTTGCGCCAAACATCATTGCGTGTCATTGTTTGTGGATGGCTGCAGAATAGGGATGGGCCGATAAATAATAAATCAATCATGAACACATTTAAAACTAAGTTGAAATCAAAACAAAGATACGCCAAAGGGTAACATTTGCCATTTAGAAATTTGGGAGAACTTCATTTACTGTGGAAAACTACATGGAGCCTGCTCCGTGAACTCTTTGTGAGAATTTCAGAGCAACAATGTTCTGTGTCTTGTCAACAATGACTTGTTGTAATAATAATGTAAGAAATCCACAGTATGCGAATCTGAAAAATGGTTCCATAAACATATGCTTAAAGACGTTTCAACACAGCTGAAAGAGTTTTCATTTGTTTTTAGATTTTGACGCCAATCTTTTCCTTTTTACCGAAAATGAATATCGGCTCCTAATATCGGTCATCGGCCTCCTTGACTACTACTAATCGGTATCGGCCCCGAAAAAAGCATATCGGTCCATCTCTACTGCAGAACCACACTAGTGCAGGGAAACAACAAGCATGGTAGCAATTTGTAAGAGATCGAATGGAAAATCGGAAACTGAAAATCGGAAGCTGAAAATCGGAAACTGAACATCGGAAACTGAACATCGGAAACTGGAAATCGGAAAGGAATCGGAACTTACATCCCTACAACTACTAACTAATTCATCAACATTAGTCAGTGAATGTTAAAAATAAAGTGAGCAACTAGCAACGTACCTGTATGGTCATCTATGATTGTCATCTGGCACATCACTGCTGTCAGATGTGGCACTTCTTGGACCGGCTCTCTGGAGTTGAGAAGATTGGCCAACTTTGTCCGGAGTGTTATTCTTTTACGATGAACGAACTAGCTGCAGTCGAAAAAGAAGAGAATGCTTCGTGTGGCTGGCAACTGTGTCATATTTCGGTCAAGCGCTGCTTCTCGACCTTCACTGAGCCAAGGCGCATCTTTCACGTCGGGAAAAAGTTCACCGCACACCACTTAGCAGAACGATTCACAAAAAGTGGATATGCAGACAGATATCGAACACAAAAGTTGGTCAACGCAAATGGATGCCTCAAAACTGTAATCAAAATCGTACTTGCGACGGCCGGGACTCGGGGTGGGAATCTACGGGTAGCTCACGATCCGATCCGATTCAGAGCCCCACGACTCGATTCCGACGCATCGCTACAATGGCTTACATTTGAAAGTTAATCCGAGACACTGGTAGCCTTTTGAAAACAATTGCATGACTCAAGGAAGAGCAAAGATTTCTATTTCACACACACACACAGGCAACCCCGTTTACGTGTGTCAACACAAATGTCAAAAAGTGCCAATGGCAGCATTTGTCGTAACAAAGGTCTGTAACTTCTCCGACAACAAAAACACGTATGAAAACATATTTCAACTTAATGTGATTTAGCGTAACCGGTCTGTGAATACTCGAAAGTGCAATAGGCATCGTCTGATTGACATTACTGCGTAACCGAGCAATGAACGCTGCTTTGATCGAACCTAATGTAGCACCTGATGTGGTATATTTTCTTTGACATGCCATTGCAATTTGCCCGGCGATTGGCTGGCAACCAGTTCAGGGTGTACCCGGCCTACTGCCCGAAGACAGCTGGGATCGGCCCCAGCACCCCCGCGACCCTCGTGAGCATAAAGCGGTATAGATCCTGGACGGACGGACGGACGGACGGACGGATGGATGATATTTCAATTGGTGACCTTTATTTCGCACGTAGTTTATGTTGGACGTGATATTGTGCATTACAGCAGAGGGCAGTGTTGAACATTGTGTGAAAATCTCTCGAAATGTTTTGATTTTGTGCAACCACTTGAGGAAATAAAATGGAGCCAATTCAACCTTGATTTTTTTCAGTGCACGAATGTCAGTCCAAGCTGTTCTCCTCGCTGGCGCATTGTGCGCCTCGCGCCGGGAAACGTTCACTTTCACTTTCACTTTCACTTTCCCTTTACAGCGTTCGGACGCGTCAAATTGTCGACCAATCGCTTTTCTCTTCACGGGCTGTCTGTCAAATTGGACGTGGACACTGCAGGGCCACAGTTCGCACTCTTTTCGCCACCTCATTTGGCAAAATATCGCCAGGAAAAGAAGTCTGTTTCCAGCCTTTCGTAGTCGGCAGAAGAATCAGGGCTTGGTTGAATTCAAACGTTGTCGTTTTCATGGCTCTCTCGTGGCCGCAGCCAAAAGAGCAAACTGTTTATTTTGCAAAGTTGGCCTCGGAAATAACACCCGTGGGGAGTTTTATTACGTTTGCTTTAACACAGCTAAAACTCCTTTTTTTATGCCACTCGTAATGCAATGGGGTGCGTTTATTGGCACTGAAAGAGGCGTGGACGTCAACTCGTCTCCGGTCACGTGATTTCCCCGAAAGGACCAAGCGCTTGCTTCTTACGTCTCCCACCAGGAAGGGAAGTGTCGCTGTTTCAGCACAAGCAAGCAAGCAAAAAAAAAACCCCACACCTGTGCTTCTTCTCATCTCGTTTTACGCACACTCGACTTCATTTGAGCCACAGAACAAGACGACGCGACGCGACGCGCAGGTGACGTCACGCCAGGCTGCCGTGTCACGAGCTGAGGTGGTGGGCGACTTCTTTCAGTTTGCTGTGGTTGGACTGAACGGAGCGGAAGATGTGGAAGATGGTGAACTTGTTTGGAGTGTTTGTGGTGGCGGTGCAAATGCACAGCGTGACGCCTGGTAAGTGCACAACTTGACTCTCGCGATCAGCTTCTTTTTCACAGCTTGACTTGACCGAAGGAAGCAACACTTGCAACTGCTCAGGACACAGTTTTGCCGTTTGAAATCATTGTTTCCTGGAGGAAGTTTTGAAATGTTTCAATTTGACACACAATTATGTCCAATTAGAATAGTTGGGATTTCTTGGGCATCCAATAGACAACATGTTTTTGTTTTTTGGATTTATTTAGTGCTTCATTTCCGAACTGCGTCATCTCCGATATTCCACACTTGCCAGAATCGGAGAATGTGGTCATCAGAGTTCATCTCGTATCATCGCTTTTGACATACAAAATATATGTAGAATCTATTTAATAAGGAAGTCGAAATTGTAAATGTTTAAAAAGCACATTTATGAAGGCAAAGGCAAAATATACTCAATCATAATCATTGCTTTCAAAATAAAGGTGTCGAGAGTTGTTTCAGCTCGAGACAGAATCATTTCAGATATGAAGAGCGCAAGATTTTTGGACATCAAACAAACAAAATGTTTTTGTTTTCTCTTTCAGTGATTCACTCGCTCAAGTATTTTCATACAGCCTCCTCTCAGATTCCAAACTTTCCAGAGTTCTTGACTGTTGGTTATGTTGACGACGTTCCGATTACGCACTACGACAGCAAGAGCAGGAAACTGAAAGCCAAACAGGACTGGATGAACAAAATCACAGCCGAGGATCCGCACTACTGGGAGAGAAACACACAGATCGATATTGGTAATGAGCAGATCAGCAAAGTCAGAGTTGAAAAGTGGAAAGAGCGCTTCAACCAAACTGGAGGTTTGTTTCCCTTCAACTTTCGACGAGAAAAAGACATTTCATGTGCTCAGACACTCTTTTGCAAGCGTGACCTGAGGTCATAAGGGAGACGTTTTCAGCATTTTTTGTCTTCATCAAATTTTTCAAATCTGAAAAAAAGATTACGCTGCGAAAAAACAAACACCCGCAACCTTATCTCAGCACACGCCGTCACTTCAACGTGTGTGTGTGTGTGTGTGCGTGTGTGTGTGTGTGTGTGCGTGCGTGCGTGCGTGCGTGCGTGCGTGCGTGTGTGTGTGTGTGTGTGTGCGTGCGTGCGTGCGTGCGTGCGTGCGTGCGTGCGTGTGTGCGTGTGTGTGTGATTGTGTCAGGTGTTCACACGGTCCAGAGGATGTACGGCTGCGAATGGGACGATGAGACTGACGAGGTGGACGGTTGGACTCACATCAGTTACGACGGAGAAGACTTCCTGTCGTTTGACTTGCAGACGCTGAGATGGATCGCAGTCCACCCGCAAGCTTTCCCCACCAAACTCGATTTGGACCAACGGGACTTCGATCTTCAATACAGGAAGCATTACTATACCGAGATTTGTCCTTCTTACTTGAAGAAGCACGTGAGCAATGGGAGGGACGTCCTGATGAGAACAGGTAGCAGCACGCCCCCTGGAGCAACACGGCGGCCATTGCAAGCTGCACTCGCTGCCTTCCCCTCACACATTGTCTCCATCTTTCTCCTCCCACACATTCCATCTTCAATCATCTCACGCTCGTTCCCTTTTCACTTTTTTCTTTTGCGCTCTCGCACCTGCGCTCCATCATTCTCCTCTCACACTTATCTCCATCGTTGGTCCTCTCACGCGTTGTGATTCCCCATCCTCTGACTATCTACCTATCTCCGGTCTTTCCATCTTTTGTCCTCTCACTTTTGTCCCTATCTTTTTCCCTCTCACAAATGATGTGTGCATTTCTTCCTCTCCCGTTTCTCTCCATCTTTTTTGCGCTCACACATTGTCTCCCTCTTTCTAATCCCACACTTTCTTTCGTTCTTTCCTTCTTTGGTCCTCTCACATGCTACGTACATCCATATTTTGTCCTGCCATCATTCTGCTCCCACACGTTCGCTCCATCTTTGGTCCCTTCACACTTTGTCTCCATCTTTTCGTTCTTTGCTTCTTTGGTCCTCTCACACATTATGTGCATCCGTATTTTGTCCTGTCATCATCCTGCTCCCGCACATTCGCTCCATCTTTGGTCCCCTCACGCGTCCTCTCCATCATTCGTTCTCTCGCCTTTGGTCCTCTGGCACATTGTGGCCGCCTCTCCCCGCGCAGAGCTCCCGGCGGTGTCCCTGCTGCAGAAGACGCCGTCCTCTGCCATCACCTGCCACGCCAGCGGGTTCTACCCCTCTAGAGCCGCCCTTTTCTGGAGGAAGGACGGCGAGGAGCTCCACGAGGACGTGGAGATGGGAGAGACCCTCCCCAACCACGACGGAACCTTCCAGACGACGGCCCACCTGAAAGCGCAGCTGGCGGCCGAGGACGAGGGCCGCTACGAATGCGTCTTCCAGCTGTCGGGCGTCAAGGACGACATGGTCACCAAGCTGGACGGAAGGAGCATCCTGAGCAACGCGCGCATCATCGCAGGTGAGAATCCTCGCCTGATGTCGTCCTTCTCACCTCTTCCTCTTGGCTCTCGTCCAGAGGAAGAAGTCGGGAAGACGACGCTGGCCGTCGCTGTCCCCTTGGCGCTCCTCGCTCTGCTGGCTCTGCCGCTGCTCGCGCTCCTCTTTGTCAAGCGGCACACAAGCCGAGCGGGTGCAGGTGAGCCACGCCAATGTGTGCCTGCCGCCGCCGCCGCCGCCGCCGTGCACGATTTGGGACCAAAACAAACGGACACTTTCTTCCTCTTTTTCCCTAGCATCCAAGTACACCGCAGCTTGTAAGTCAAACGCTTCCTGTCAAGCTCTGATGTCCAGCTTTGCTGCAAAGCGGTCTTCGTCTCTCGCTGTCTTTGCAGCTGCCCACGCCCCTTCGGAGCTCGCCCCCGGGCCCGCTTCCGAGTGAGACGCGAGTGAGTTAGCTGACGCAACGCGAGAGAGGCGTCTCCGTCCAAGCGCTTTCCCGTCACGCTTGGCTTTGAAAACAGAAACAGCATTTATTCTTCCTGGTGGAAACTGATCAACGTTTTTGCTTGCTTTTGTGTAGTGGGGGGTCGGGGGGGGGGGGGGTGGGGGGGATTTGTTTGAGTTCTTTCTTCATTCTGTCTTGGACTTTTTTCCGTTTGAAATCATCTTTTTGGGGACCAAGCAGTTCACTCGCTGCGGTGGGTTGATGTCACATTTTTGCATTGCTGGTTTGCCTCCCCTCTCATCCTAAACAGCGGTTGTCAAACTTTTGGACGCCAAGAAGAATGAAGAGGTTGAATCTGAAGAAATTCTTGCTTTAGCTCTCCAAGTAGCTTCAACCTTCAAATACAGTCACGTAGTCGGCCCAAGTGTTCATCAAAACGATGCAGAGGCCTTATTCCTGTACTTCTTATTGTGAGTCCACGGTATGCTCAGTTTGAACATTCACACACGCAAAAACCTACTTCATAGGGATGTAACGATGCACTCAAGCCCCGATTGGATTTTCAGTTCCCGATTTTTTTAAAAATGTCTCTGTGCGCTCGTGTGGCGCTGCAGCCATCCACAAACGCAATACGCAATGATGTTTGGTGCAAGCCATTCCAGTAGGGCTGCCACAAACGATTATTTTGCTCGTCGACTAATCGCCACCGGTGGCCGCAATTAGTCGACGAATCGGATCATATGTCCATCGTGGCACAATCGCACCGGGTTTTTTTCATTTTAAATACCATAGGTGTCTCACAGCTTCATCATTTAGGGTATGCTCAAAAGAATGATAAAGGCAGTCAAGATGAAAGTACAGTCCACTTGTATTAAACTTTGCAGCTCGTACCAGCATCCCTGAATTGTTTATAAATGATGGAGTCATTGAAATTGAAGGAGACACTGTGGCCATGATTTATTTTTTAGCTATAAATGTTCAGTGCATTTTTGAAAATTGAACCCAAAACTAAACGCTGTGCTGAGTGGCACTAATACTCTCAAACTAGCTATAAATGCTAAGAGTAATACTTGTAAACATATTTCACTTTTCTTGGGCGCCTTTTTTTTTTAATGTAGAAGAGAGTGAAATCATGTGAGTAAACTTGGGGGAAAACTCTGTGCCAAATAAAACTAAGGTAAACATTTGTATTGGTTTTTCATTTTGTTTTTAACGCGTGCGCCGGAGCCTGTAGAGGACTGTATGTTTACGTGAGGGGGATTAAACTATTCACCAAATGAATAAACAAATAATCTCAACTCCTTATTTGTCACTATATTTTACTGTAATGTAACTTTAGAGGAAGCAACGAGTCGTAATCAGAATAACAATAATATGAAACACTTTGGCAAAATAATGCAACGGATATTCAATTGTCAATCATACAAATTTAATCTATATTTAGAATGATAATTCAGCCCAATTGCAATTTAAACTCAATGTCCTTAATTAATACTGAATGGTACCAAAACGTTGCCCGGGTTGGTGGTGCTCATGAACTGAAGCTAACGATGGGGAAAGTCCTCCTTGTGGATGTGTGCGGGGAATAGCAGGTGGATCCGAGCGCCCTATCCAGCCACGCGCATGTTGTCAATCTTCGCGATCGACCAATCAGCAGCCAACGTCAGATGTAAACGGGATTTACTGAACATACTGCCACGCCATTGGCCTTCACGAAGGAATCGCTGATGTCATTTCCCGTTCACCAACGATTCGGCGAGTGAACGTGTCGCCGCCGCTTCTCGTTCACGCGAACGAGAACTCCATGCGGTCAGTGGGTGAACTGAGTTTTGCTATGAATGATTCGCGATTCGCCAAGGAAGGAACCACTCGCCAACACCACTCCTTTCGTGCTCGCGGGGTCAAGCTTTCTTTGGCATCCGTTTCTCCTAGATCACGGCTAATGTTAAGCCCATCCAAGTACCGGGGGCAAGCGCATGAAAACAAATCAGAACTCTGACAAACTTAAAAGTACCTCGCCAGATCGTGATGAGGCGCCCCGGTCTGCAGCAGCTGGGAGATGACGTTGTTGTGGACAGGCGACAACTTTATTTGAAAACATTTATTACAATACACTTAAATATTGTTATCCTCTCTGTCTACTGCAACTATAACGTGGTGCGATCATCATAATGTTGGTTTGCCATTAAATTGTACTTTTATTTCAAATCTTGTTTGGTGCCGAGTGTTTTATTAATTCTTGTTTTTGTTTCAGCGCAACAGAACGTTGAACCAGACATGTAGTCATCCGCTTCATTTGACAAGCCTGCACTTCGTAACGTGTGAAAACAAAAATACACCGGGCGCGTGACGGCCGTGTCTTATGTCCTCCGAAATAACAAACGTTTATCTATGGAGGCATAGTGTCTACTGCGATTATTGTTGTTGTTGGTATTTATCACCGTTATTATAACCATGATGATAATGGTTATGAAAATGGTTTTTTGAATATTTGAGTGTTTGTGTTTTTTTTGGAAAGTCCGGTGCATTGTCACCAAACACAAATACGACTATTGCCTGACGTGATTACAGTACATCAATGCAAACGTTTTTGTTAGCAACGATAATCCAAAACGCACCAATTATAATTATAATACGTAGAACATCAGGTGTGGACAATATATCTATATATATATATATATCCATCCATTATCTATACCGCTTCTCCTCACAAGGGTCGCGGGGCGTGCTGGAGCCTATCCCAGCTGTCTTCGGGCAGTGGGCGGGGGACACTCTGAATTGGTTGCCAGCCAATCGCAGGGCACACAGAGACAAACAACCACACCACCTAGGGGCAATTTAGAGAGTCCAATCAACCGGAGGAAACCGGAGTACCCGGAGAAAACCCACGCTGGCACGGGGAGAACATGCAAGCTCCACACAGGGAGGCCGGGGCTGGGATCGAACCCACGACCTCTGAACTGTGAGGCGGACGTGCTAACCAGTCGACCACCGTGCCGCCTATATAAATACATATACATATATATATATATATATATATATATATATATATACATACATATATATATATATATAAACACATATATATATATACATATATATGTATATATACATATATAAATATATATATGCTGAATGATTCGGTGAATGGTTCTTTTGAACGATTCTTTTTGATGAACTGATTCTAATGATTCAGTTCACTTAAAAGAACTGTTATGCCCATCACTACATCACTACACTTTTTTTCTGTTCAGGCGCGTGAGCTCTGACGTCATCAATCGCATCGCGCGAGCCATCCCGTAACCAATGAAATCAGTTTATAGTCCATAGTCCAATACATGCGCCACACCAACGTTAAAGGCAAACAGTACTCAAAGAAATAATTCAACTCAGGATAACAATACAGCAGAACTTAAACAGTAATTTCACAAACATGCAAACCTTCAGAACAGCCGCCCCCTGAGTTACGGGAAGGAAATCAGTTATATAAATGAAGGTTGAAGGTTTGCTATCAAGGGGGAAGGGTCAGAGTGAGGGGGAAGCTCGATTAGGCGAGCCACTGGTCGGTGGTAGGTTCTATGGCCGGTGTCCACCATAGCTGAGCGGACTCTCCCATCCCTTCCCCCGAGGACCGTCTTCACTCTGCCCAGGAGCCAATGCGCTCTGGGTAGCGCTGGATCCACTATCATGACAGGAGTGCCAGCCTCCAAGTTACTGCGTTCTCTTTGCCGTTTGCGACGGCCTTGCAGGTTGGGAAGATACTCTGAGGTGTAGCTCCTCCAAAACTGGTCAGCCATGGCCTGACTGTACCTCCATGTACGATCACTGATGTCATCGGTTGAACCATAGGTGGCGAGTGGAAGAGCCGCGTCAGGGCGCCCCATGAGGAGGGAGTTGAGCGTGATGGGATCCAGGTCAGCCAGGTCACTACTTGTGTATCCCAACGGTTTAGAGTTTAGGATCGCTTCGACTTCAACCAACACAGTGGCGGGACCTGTCCTCCAAGTGCGAAGTTGAGAACCACTTTCACTGCTTTGACCTCCCTCTCCCAGACTCCACCGAAATGGTGGAAAATACAATTTTCGACATTTTTGTCGACGTGATAAATTGTGGGTACATAGACACGTTGAAAACAGAGCTACATTAGCCAAGTACTAATGCTAACAGTGAAACGCATCATTAGATTGCAATCTATCGCCGTAAGCCTGAGTCCAAAGATATTATTTGAGACAGAACGACGTTCTGGAATCCATATTAATAAATTGGATATACACGTTGCTGACTTTACCTGCTGTGAAAACGCGTCTCCTGAGCCGCCGGAAGCGCCGTCCGATCCGCTCGCGTTCGCCATCTTTGTTTTCTTCTCTACGCATGCGCGGGGAGAGGAATCGCGGATCGATTAGCTCCCCTTCGGACCTGCCTGTGTTCTGCGTGACGTCATCCTAATTTGCATGTTGTGCAGATTCGTCCTCACAAAAGTGATTCGTCGTAAACTGGCAATTCGTGCGTAGTGAAGATTCGTAGTCACAGAAGCGAGAGTTGTATTCACACAACAACGGCACTCACAGTTTTTATTCGTACTCACAAGAAAAGCAGTCAAACCCTCACAATTTGATTCGTACTCTCAAGAAAAGAAGTCAAACCCTCACAATTTTGATTTGTACTCACAAATTATTACTATTACGGATATGAATCCTTAATCACGGATATGCCTTTTACTATTACGGATGCAAATCTTTTAATCACCGATATGCCTTTTTGACAGCGATCTTACTCCATACCAATGCGGCCACACTGGTCTGTGCAGTCGGCCTCGCCGAAACCTTTTGTTCGCTGTTCGATGAGGGCTTTCGTCACTCTCACGCCGCTTCACTCAGGCAGATTGCGACTGCGAGCAAGCAGACAGGGACACCGCACGCCACTGCTTGCGAGGCGACATGAAGACACAGGCTCATCTTCACCTCCACACGCTGGGTGGACAGTAAGGAGCTAATGTTGTTGTGCTAACGCCTTTTGTGTTAAAGGCCTGAAGCTAGTTGCTGCTATTAGCCGCTCAATCCTACCTTTAGCCGGGGAGGGAAGCGGGGGTCTCCAATCTGCCCATGCTGCTGCTGCAAGCCGCCGTCTTTCTCCCTACTGAGACACGAGTTTAGCGTCGCTAAATGTCCGAATTATAACCAGTCGGGGTTCGTGTGCGCATTCACGCTCTTGTCCGCTTCAGCTTGTGAAAGTGGAGGAGCAATCGCCACGGTATTTTTGATTTTGTGGAGGTGATCATGAGCCGTCACCTTACCGTGGTGCAGGGGTTTGCGTGTCCCAATGATCCTAGGAGCTAGGTTGTCTGGGGCTTTATGCCCCTGGCAGGGTCACCCATGGCAAACAGGTTCTAGGTGAGGGACCAGACTAAGCACGGCTCAAAAGACCCCTTATGATGAAAAACATTTATGGACTCCAGTTTCCCTTGCCCGGACGCGGGTCACCGGGGCCCCCCTCTGGAGCCAGGCCTGGAGGTGGGGCTCCATGGCGAGCGCCTGGTGGCCGGGCCTGCACCCATGCGGCCCGGCCGGGCTCAGCCCAAAAAGGCAACTTGGGTCCCCCTTCCCATGGGCTCACCACCGGTGGGAGGGGCCAAATGGGTCGGGTGCCATGCGAGCTGGGCGGCGGATATAGGCAGGGACCTTGGCGATCCGATCCCCGGCAGCAGAAATGAGCTCTTGGGACATGGAATGTCACCTCTCTGGCAGGGAAGGAGCCCGAGCTGGTGTGTGAGGCTGAGAAGTTCCGACTAGATATAGTCACCTCCACACATCGCTTGGGCTCTGGTACCAGTCCTCTCGAGAGGGGTTGGACACTCTTCCGCTCTGGAGTTGCCCAAGGTGAGAGGCGCCGTGCAGGTGTGGGCCTACGGATTGCCCCCCGGCTCGACGCCTGTACATTGGGGTTTACCCCGGTGGACGAGAGGGTAGCCTCCCTCCGCCTTAGGGTGGGGGGACTGTTGTCTGTGCATACGCACCAAACAGCAGTGCAGAGTACCCACCCTTTTTGGAGTCCTTGGAGGGTGTGCTGGAGAGCGCTCCACCTGGGGACTCCATCGTTCTGCTGGGGGACTTCAATGCTCACATGGGCAGTGACAGTGAGACCTGGAGGGGCGTGATTGGGAGGAACGGCCCCCCCGGATCTGAACCCGAGCGGTGTTCGGTTACTGGACTTCTGTGCTCGTCACAGATTGTCCATAACGAACACCATGTTCAAACATAAGGGTGTCCATATGTGTACTTGGCACCAGGATACCCTAGGCCGCAGTTCGATGATCGACTTTGTAGTTGTATCATCGGATTTGCGGCCGCATGTTTTGGACACTCTGGTGAAGAGAGGGGCGGAGCTGTCAACTGATCACCATCTGGTGGTGAGTTGGCTCCAACGGTGGGGGAAGATGCTGGTCCGACCTGGCAGACCCAAACGTATTGTGAGGGTTTGCTGGGAACGTCTGGCAGAAGGAGTTTCAACTCCCACCTGCGGCAGAACTTTGCCCACGTCCCGGGGGCGGCGGGGGACATCGAGTCCGAGTGGACCATGTTTCGTGCCTCCATTGTTGAGGCGGCCGATTCCGATCGTGGCCGCTGTGGCCGCAAGGTGGTCGGCGCCTGTCGTGGCGGCAATCCCCGAACCCGCGGGTGGACACCAGCGGTAAGGGATGCTGTCCAGCTGAAGAAGGAGTCCTATCGGGCCTTTTTGGCCTGCGGGACTCCGGAAGCAGCTGACGGGTACCGGCTGGCCAAGCAGAGTGCAGCTCTGGCGGTTGCTGAGGCAAAAGCTCGGGTTGTGGGAGGAGTTCGGGGAGGCCATGGAAAATGACTTCCGGACGGCTTCCAGGAAATTCTGGTCCACCATCCGGCGTCTCAGGAGGGGAAAGCAGTGCACCATTAACACTGTTTATAGTGGAGATGGGGTGCTGCTGACCTCAACTCGGGACGTTGTGGGTCGGTGGGGAGAAGACTTCAAAGACCTCCTCAATTCCACCGACACGCCTTCCACTGAGGAAGCAGAGCCTGGAGACTCTGAGGTGGGCTCTCCCATCTCTGGGGTTGAAGTAACCGAGGTAGTCGAAAAGCTCCTCGGTGGCAAAGCCCCGGGGGGTAGATGAGATCCGCCCGGAGTTCACAAAGGCTCTGGATGTTGAGGGGCTGTCATGGTTGACATGCCTCTACAACTTTGCGTGGACATCGGGGACAGTGCCTCTGGATTGGCAGACCGGGGCGGTGGTCCCCCTTTTAAAGAAGGGGGACCGGTAGGTGTGCTCCGACTACAGAGGGATCGCACTTCTCAGCCTCCCCGGTAAGGTCTACTCAGGGGTACCGGAGAGGAGGTTCCGTCGGAAGGTCGAATCTCGGATTCAGGAGGAGCAATGTGGTTTTCGTCCCGGCCGTGGAACAGTGGACCATCTCTACACCCTCAGCAGGGTCCTCGAGGGAGCTTGGGAGTGTGCCCAACCAGTCTACATGTGTTTTGTGGACTTGGAGAAGGCGTTCGATCCAAACCTGAGATGATGGTCCTCAGTCGGAAAAGGGTGGCGTGCCCTCTCCAGGTCGGGGATGGGATTCTGCCCCAAGTGGAGGAGTTCAAGTGTCTTGGGGTCTTGTTTGCGAGTGAGGGTAGGATGGAACGGGAGATCGACAGGCGGATCGGTGCAGCGTCTGCAGTGATGCGGACCCTGTATCGGTCTGTCGTGGTGAAGAAGGAGCTCAGCCGAAAGGCAAAGCTCTAAATTTACCGGTCAATCTACGTTCCTACTCTCACCTATGGGTCATGACCGAGAACAAGAACAAGATCTCGGATACAAGCGGCCGAAATGGGTTTCCTTCGCAGGGTGTCCGGGCTCTCCCTTAGAGATAGGGTGAAAAGTTCGGCCATCCGGGAGGGACTCAGAGTCTGGCCGCTGCTCCTCCGCATTGAGAGGAGCCAGTTGAGGTGGCTCGGGCATCTGATAAGGATGCCTCCTGGACACCTCCCTGGTGAGGTGTTCCGGGCATGTCCCATCGGCAGGAGACCCCGAGGACGACCCAGAACACGCCGCAGAGACTATGTCTGCCGGCTTGCCTGGGAACGCCTTGGGATCCCTATGGAAGAGCTGCAAGATGTGGCTGGGGAGAGGGAAGTCTGGGCCTCCCTGCTGAAGCTGCTGCCTCCGGGACCCGACCTCGGATAAGCGGAAGATAATGGATGGATGGGTGGATGGATGGATGGATGGTTGTTTACGTGATGTATCAGTATCCCTGCAGTTGCTTTGGTCCTTTTATGCTTTGACCTTTATGATGTCATATAGGTCTGAACTTGAAGTAGGGTCGCCGACTGTCCCGTATTAGCCGGGACGTCCCGTATTTTGGGCTGATTTGGCTTGTCCCATACTCAAATGTCCCAACTCTTCAACTCTGGCAAATACGGAAAACTGCAATCTACCGATCCTGTAATATATGATGTTTTTAGTAAAGCTTTGGATGGCGATCGATTGTCAATAACGACGGACACAGACGGGTTGGCAGCTCAATGTCTTTTACTTGTATACTTGCTTGCTCGAACATACAATGCTGGTTCTTAAACAGTGATAGCACATTACCGCGCTCCTAATGGAAACTCTCGGTACTACACATGACAGATCCTGGATCAGATAAAGCGTCAATCTCAGAACAAGCGGCAATCACTCCACCTGTCATGTCAGGACTTCTCTCTGGCTGCGCAAAATGACAGAAGACTGCTTGAGTCAGTCAAAAGCAGCCAGAAATATCCGTGGAAAAAATACATTTGGTGAGTCGCACTCCTCTTTTACATTTCAGATTTCTTACACCCGTTTTTTGATGAAAAGCGCCAAATTGTGGTTTCATATGAGGTTTCATATGAGGTGACATATCGTCGCTGTCCTGTGAGAAACACAATGTGGTTTCAGCATTAACGTGAAAATTAGAGAAAAAAAATCCCAAATTCATACATCATGCTCACACCACCGTGGCACCGTGCACCTGTCCCTTATTTAGGAGTAAGAAAGTTGGCAACCGAGTCTGAAGTCTTACAGTTTCAATCTTTGAGTTACACACTGACACATTGTCAGTGCGTCACACCTTCTTAGAGTGAGGATGCGAACTCTCTTCCAGTCCTGATCTCTGTAGTTACTTTGTATTTTTCTTGATAAAGACTTTTTACTCTTCAACTTCCGTGTCATATCTGCGAATGGGTCCAAACCCCGATCCTCACGTGACAGTTGTAGGTCATTTTGTGAAACGTGACTTTCGGATTCTGTTAACTTTCACTCGGGTAGCCATGACACTGTTACCCACAATGCTTCTGTTTGATGATTACCACTACTGCACGTGCTTTACAGACGAGCATGGCATGAGAGAGCGGCTCGAGTTAACAGGGCGTTGCGAATCGATTCTTTTCTATTTTTACACCGGTGCATATTTGAAGCATTTACTGTATATCGATTTTCGATAAATCGTTACATCCCTACTACTTAACAATTCAAATAAGTTGTTGCGCATAAACCCATCTACTGTCTGAAGCACTTATCCTCGCTTTAAGTCAAAAATCCCGCTTGAATGCTTCAAAAATAAACAGTTCTTAAAGATAAACTGCAAATGTATTGGCCTATTCTTTAAAGTATAATACAAGTGACCTGTGCGTACAAAGTGAAAAAAAAATGTACAGGACTGGATTTAAATCAAAAGTTTAAACAGGCTGTGTGCGTATAGAAACGAGCTTGCAGGAAGTTCTTAACTCTACTAGGAAGATATCCCCTATTTCTTTTCTCTTCCTGTCAACACCGTGGCAACACAATTTGCACCTTGCTCCAAAGCTCATCGAGCCTGATTTCTTGATGTCCGCTATGCTTTTTTTTTTGTTGTGGAAGATGAACGCTTGTAATGAATTGATAGAACTCACCTAAAACATTTCCTACAGCACCTTCCAGAAAATAGACAATGTCATGTATTTATCTTAACTGCACTCCGTTCACTATGGAAAGGTCCATCTGTGACGGTCCAAATTGCCACTTATTTTATTTTCGACTTGCGGCCTGGATTTTGGAACGGCCACATTCCGCCATGGCGCTACACCAGGGCTAGGGGGCGCTAGGGCCCCGTCAGAAATCGTTGTTGTGGCCACAGTTAAACCCCTCCACTATTTTAATTGACACACTCAAATCTATTCATAAATGATTTTCTCAGCCCCTCCTTTGTATTGGTCAAGCAAGAAAACAAAAATTCCTGGAGCCGTGCCTGGCCCCATTAACGCAGAAGATGGCACGTTTCCTCATCATGGTGTGTCTGCCCTCACCTGCTGTTACTTAGGATTCATTTTTGAATGCAAGACGAAGCCCTTTCAAGTGGCGCTTGGACGCTTAACATGTGCGACAGTCGAGCCGCCTCTTCTTCCCTCGATGTGTGCAAGCCACGCGGCGTCAGCAGCAGGTGTAAAGTTAACTATGGAGGTGAGACACACTCTCACGAGTAGCGCCCAAGTAGTATTCTTTATCCACAGTAGGGATGGGTGGATCGATACCAAAATATGGATATGCAGATATCCAGAGTGCTCAATTTTAAGTATCGATCGATATTTACAGTAATTCAAAGATGGAAGTGCTACAATGCTCAAGTAGGTCGAGATCCAGCGTAGGGCTACTGAAAAACATTTGTGGGTATGACTGGGTTTCAGACGTTTATGAGAGAGATAACTGCTGCAGTGTGTCCGGTTAGAACATTAAAATACTGTCCAGGTGAGCAATATAATCAAAACAGTTTTGTCCCTGCAATCTTTAATTGGCTTGGACATGGGTGTGGTTTCTGTCGAACAAAATACAAATGAAAAAACATGAGCGGCTGCAATGAAATGCCTCGTCAACACGACACCAATTTGCTGCGGTCGTAACCATACACAAAGTTCAAAACAGTACGAGCGATATCAACTGAAATGTCCACAAAACGCAATCACAAAAAAGGCACTTTATATTGAGTCACTTACATGCTGATGCACGCACACCTTGTAAATTGGATCGACTTGGATGGAATGTTTAAACGTGTTACGGTGACTTTCATCTGGTAGTTATCGCGGGTCTTGAAATAGGTGACCAAAACATGCCTAACTCAAATTAAATTACACTAACAGGCTAACCACTAGAGGGTACTATAACAACATAAATAAGAAAGAACCCGGCCTTTTTAACAGCTACTGCACCTTAAAACGTGTTTTGTTTCGGACAACTGGGTTCTTGACCGATGGTGCCTATTATTATTATTATTATTATTATTATTATTCATTTTTTATTTTTTTTAACCTTCATGTGTGGGGCCTGCCAAATAGACCAGCTTTAAGTTGTCTTCCAAATGTTGGCAGCAACACTCAATGGTATTTCAACAAAATGTGGTTTTATCGTCTTCCCGCCATTCTGGCCATATCCATTCATATTGTTGAGTAGAAGAAGAACGTCAAGGTGTGGTGCCCGTGACGACGGAGCTATTGGAGCTAATGTGCAATGCTCAGTCAGCTACTAAACGATAGATAATTGTGCCAATTTAAGGGATGTGGCATTCGGCTAACCTGATGTTTGTAATCTAGGCTGAGACAGTTGCGCTACCTTCCTGCTATTACATCTGCAGGGACGAAAGAAGCCAGAAAAGACGCCATCATAAGCTGCAGGTCATTTCAGCAAAGTCATCAAAGTGCAGCACGCTGAACATTTATTTCAATGATACTTTTTGTCACCTCAATTTGAAATGGTCTGAGCTATACTGTGTTCCAAATGATTATCCAACAGGTATTTTTCTCAGATTTTCCTGAACAGTCAATGCAAATGCACTCAGCATGAAGTCATTGACCATCAAAGAATAACTTTTTGTACAAACCAACCCAATGATGATATTCTTTTTGACAAAAAAACAAAGACAAATTGCCAATTACATACAATGAAGACATTTCATGAGTTGTAATAAACTGAAAGTAGTCCTTTGTTAAGTTTTCAGCATTGGGAGGTCACACTTGCTGAAATCAAAAGCTATTTCAATCAAATACATCTTAACAGGTCAAGTGACGTTTTAACTTCTTTGAGAGCAGCTTCACAATCCTCCCATGCATTGAACTTGTGAGTTTTTGGACAATTTGCCGACGGAGTGCGCAGAGGTTCAGGAGCTGAGGTCCCATTAACCAGGTAAAAGAAACACTCAGGCAGTTATTTTGCAAATCTTTATTGCTCAGTGAAATCGCGCTCCTATTTTCTATGATATTAAATTCAGGCATTTTTGTTTGCCACATGGATAGTTTAAGTTCAGCTTGATTCATTTGAAAGAGACCAACTCTGTGATTTTTTTTTTTTGTAAGAGTTCAAAATGTGTTAATTTAATCAATCAATTTCAATTTCTGAACCATGGATGAACGCATGGATTTTATAAGCAACACACAATATTTCACAAGTGTGCATGTATAAATAAATAAATATATATATACATATATATATATATACATACATATATATACATACATATATATACATACATATACATATATATATACATACATACATATACATACATATATACATATACATACATATATACATATATATATATATATATATACACATATATATATATATATATATATATACACATATATATATACACATATACATATATATACACATATATATATATATGCGCTAACATCTTCATTTCAGATGTCAAGAAGTGGTTGCGGCTCCCATTAATTTCTTTTCCGTGGTGGAAATGGCTCAGAGGTTGAAAGGTTGCCGACCCCTGATTTCGATATTGTGCAAAGAGGAATGGTCTAAGAGCTCTCTTTTTGTGAAAGAATATAGGACAAGATAAGATACTGTTTTGTTGGAAAAAAGGGTGGTTGTACAAAGCATTAACATTAGGGGTGCTAATCATTCTGGCATACTTGATTTGATGTCAAATAATTATTTCTAAATGTGGGATTTGTTTTTTTGTCAATCCGCTTGAAACAATGGTTGCATTTTCCTCTTTTGTTATTCATTTATTTTGGTCCTATATTATTTAGGAAAATGAATTTATTAGAAGCTAAAGAACACATTTGAACCAGGTGTGCCAATAATTCAGGATGGCAACACACAGGCTGCAACTAACGATTATTTTAATCATCAATTAACCTAATGCTTATTTTATCGATTAATTGATGAGTCAGATCAAAACATGTTCAAGTTCCATCCCTTTATTGAAAACAGGACATTAATTCAAACTGACAGTCTAGAAATTGCACAAATGAGTCATGATTCAGTAACAGTTTTGTCTGTAAGATGTCCGAAGAAAAAAAAAAAAAAAAAAAGAAAATGAAAATGTTGATGATCAGTCTGCTTTCATTGAGGACTACAGAAATCTGAGAATATTTACTGTCGGGAAGCTGAAATTCCCCCCAAAATAAAGAAAATATCCAAACGATGAATCAATTACCAAAAATAATTAGATTGCGTTTATAATTAGTCCATGGTTGCGCCTCAAATATTTGGGGGGTACAATAGTACGAATACAGTAGTATCACATCGGTGAAATTAGTGACATAATATGATGAATATTTGTTCCTCATATTTTCTCTTTTTTTTTCACAACTGCATACCTACTTTTACGCAACCATGTATACCGTATTAAATGTGTTTGTAGCATTTAAAAGTATTTTTAAAGACCTTTAAAAAAATAAATAGAATAGTTATTTAGTGTACAGTACTGCATAGTGTATTTCTACATCGCGGATTTCACTTATTGCAGAGGTGATCTGGAACGTATACCAAAACCTATAGGTTGCATTCGTTCAAAAAAAAAAAAAAAAAAAAAAAAAAAGTAAAGCACTTAATAGAAAAGTTTAACATAGTAGAAAAGTCAACGTACAAGTCTGTTACACACAACACTTTCCAACGGCTGGCCTCATATTCTTTTCAAAGCTCAAGAGTACAATCCATATTTGCTGTACAATATTACTATTTAACATGAGAAATTGTTCACTTTTTCAGTAATCAAACATTCTTTGCATAGATTTTGAAATGAGAGCGGTTTCAAATGGCAACAAAGGCCGCTTTAAAAGCCAATTTCAAGTCTGACGATGGAAACTCTCAAATACGTTTTATGCCAAATCGGTAGCGTTGCAGTGTGAAACAGAGCTCCCTCACCTGAGAGTGGACAAAAAACGTCCTTAACACAAACATTGCAAACGAGTACATGTTTAAAACCTGTGCAGAGAACTGAAAAGCGGTGAAATAAAAACACTTTAGGAAACATTTAAAGCTGACAAAGTACAACGTTGCAATTTTTCAGAATCAAAGATGCTTTCAGAATCAAGAGCCTTACCCCAAGACGATTATTGCAGCAGGTTATGCAACAAGATAAAAAGAATTATTCACACGGTTCAATTGCACAACACAATCATAACGCTCTAAGCATAATAGTCAATACATGATGGCTTCCGTCTTTGTTGTCGTCACGTATTTATGTAATGGTGCATGTACCTGCAGCCTGAATCAAAATATTTGAGATTCCAGCGTGCGTCAGAAAGATTGGTGGCTATGGAGGCATCGGCCTTTACCGATTCTGTTTTCAACTGTAATAAAAGAAAGCGAGTCTATTAAATTTGATCACTCAGATCTGAAAAGTCAAAATTCAAACTCAGCAGCACTCTATTTTGTCAACAACCAAATAACATTGTTTAGAGATTGGATTCGATCGTTTAAGCCTGGACAAAATCAGCGCAAAGTTAAATGTCTTGTTTTTTTTGTTTTGTTACGGTCCCAATGAGTTAGCATCAATCATTTCCACAACATAATACGGACCATCTGTGACGTTTGGCAGCTCTGACTATATTGTAGTATTGCTTTGAGCCATCATGCATCAGGAAATTGTACTTTACACCAACCTCACCGTAGCACTTTTGGGAATCGTTTTATCACACGAGTTCATATTGACAGCAAGAATTGTTAAAAAAAAAAAAAAAAAAAAAAAAAAAACAGACAGACAGACAAATAATGCTGGGCCCTGAGTGCCATACAATGAACGGACATGAACTATTTCCGTTGTAGGCTTCATTCAAAATAACCGAGTTCAGGGGTCACCCAGCTTTTGGAAACTTCTGGCCAAGGCCCGCCAGTTTTATACACACTTCTGAAATAAGAAATGTGCTCATATGTTCCCTTAATGTGAATATGTTATTATTGATGACACTGGTCAGCAAATGTTTACCTTTTTTTTTTCAGAAATCAGAAACGCAAGTCAATTGTTCCAGATGATTTTGGGGGGGGGGGGGCGCTGATTCAAAATCTGCCCTTATTTTCTTCATCAGCTTTGAATAACAATAACAACAGTAATAACACATATGGTAATATTAGTCACATAAATTAAAGCAGAATTTGAAAAAAAAAAAAAATGCTTTTTTTCTTTTACAAGAATATGTTTTGGCAGCTCCACTAGACTAAAAATGGCATTCTGGTTCATATTGCGTTTGTGGAATAGGCGTTATGCAGCAAAATGCACCCATATTTATCCATTTCAGGGGGTGGCCATTTTGTCAGTTGCTGTCGACTGAAAGTGACAACACAACTGCTCGTGAGCCGCGATTGGTTGTCATTTTCAGTGACAAAATGGCCGCCCCCTGCGATGGCTAAAAAAACGGGTGCATTTTGCTGCTTCGCTCATATTGCACAAACGCAACATTAACCAGAATGCCATTTTTAGTCTGGTGGAGCTGCATATGTAGAGAGTTGAAATCAGATGTTTAAAAACAGAGACCCCTACAATTTATTTTGTTATTTGTATTTGTTTTCCCTAGTTTAAATTCTATAGTTTCTCACTCATTTCTAGGCAGCTAATCCACAGCCATCCACTAGGAGGTGCAGCGGCACTGCCGCTACTCTATGCCGCGAGGAATAGTAAATGCTCCTTCTGCGATGACAACAGCGGCTCAACGTGTGTCCCTCCTATTCTTGCCACAGGTTAGTCAATACACTCACAAGTCATAGAAATCAGTCTACAACGGCGTTAAAACATTAGTGTTGAGCACTTTACGTTCGTACGAGTGGTGATAAAGATCGTTTTTAGGCGCAAGTGTGTAAATGTGAGCATAAGCTGATGCTAACCATGCTAAAGCCAGCGGCCTCGGCCCGTGGAGTAGTGAGTGGGAAATGAAGAAACTACTAAACTGTCTGTTGAAATTAATTGACTTGCACTTCGGGAATATTTTTCTCATGCATGTTTATTTCCTGGTCCATTTTTATAGCAGATAGAAGCATAAGGTTTAATGCCACGACTGGTAATATTTTCATGTAGTCATTTTGTACATTGAGCTATGGACGCATTGTAGAAAGCTTTAGTGGGGGGGAAGCGTCGGTTAAGGAGTATTGCACTTTTTTGGGTGAGACTGTTGTTGGAGAAAGGGTACAAATAAATGTATTTCTTTGATAAATGCAATTATTTTGTACCGATGATCAAACAACAGGATGTAAAACAATCAGTTGTACTAAAAAATACATTTCCTGTGG
This sequence comes from Filicampus tigris, assembly GCF_054856515.1. Lineage (NCBI taxonomy): Eukaryota > Metazoa > Chordata > Actinopteri > Syngnathiformes > Syngnathidae > Filicampus > Filicampus tigris. The sequence continues at coordinate 13,989,052 of NC_141234.1, forward strand.
GTTCGTAACGCGTTAAAACTGTAATTCATTTGTTGAATTTTTAAATGTGAAATAGCAAAAATGTTTGCTTGACGTTATTTCATGTGGAAATAGTTATGAAGAAACTTTACAGAGAGGCTTTGTTTTATTGAATTTAATTTTATTAGACTTAATATATATTTGGGACTCAGGTTACAGCAATGCTTTGTACAACAAGACTGGAATTTTGATTTTTATTCTGTTATTGAAACCTGAAGTATGCCCTGAAGAGCAATAATAAATGTTCCTTCTGCGATGACAACAGCAGCTCAACGTGCATCTCTCCTATTCTAGCCACAGCATTTCACCGCACGATGAGGCGTCAAGAAATATCCAGTTAGCCCTCTAGCTACCGAAGCAGACCGGGCAACACAGAACATATTCTTGCCAATAATTTTGGGATTTTGTGTGTGTGTGTGGGGGGGGGGGGGGGGGGGGGGGGTGTCGACGTGCTCTTTAAGAGTTAGGTAGGGCTGCTCGATGATGACATTTTTTTTTTTAATCACAATTATTTTGGCACTCATTTAAATCACGATTGTTCAAACGATCATGCATTGTTTTTGGTACAAAAATGAAAGAAAATGTTTTCATGTGAAAAAATATAAGAACACATAGATTTCTTTGAAACACTATGCAAGTTCCCTTTGGAGCACACAAAATTGAGCAAATTAGCTATTAGAAAAAAAAAAAAAAAAAAAGGTGCAAATGCATAAATTCAAGCATGATTTCTTTGCGTAAACAAACAATGTGCTGGATATAAATGCGTCTTAAGAATCCTTTTGTACGAGTATGCCAATTTTGTAATCGTGGAGTGTAATAATCGTGATTGCAATTGAATTTGGATGAATTCCAAAGCCCCAGGGTTCGGTTCAGCAACGGGTGGAATATTTTTCCTGAAAAGGCTTTGCGATAAAATTATAAAGCATGGTGAAATCCGCTTTTGTAGGTCAAACAAAAGTCAAACCTCTCAAAAATGTGATGTGCTATGGGGGGAAAAAAAAGGAAAAGCATTTTTAAATCAGCATAAAAAAATAAATTAGGGACGCAAAGCCATCTCTGATTAAAAATGTGCTGTTTGCCAGCGTAATTAATGATATTCATTTGGTGAAGCCATGCAAATGATTTCTCACGATAAGATGCAACACTTCATTTTTAGGAATCTCTACCAGTGTTGACATTTCCAAACGATCACGTCAACATAATTTGTAGAAATTCCCAATGTCCCATGACTGCTGAGCCAAATTCAGAACAGGCCACAACGCGGGCTACTCATGCGGTGCCTCTGTGGTGGCCTCTGGACTAGAAATTTCGCCATAATAATATATGAGAGAGAGAGAGAGAGAGAGAGAGAGACTCTCAAAGAATTTCACTGCACTTAAACTGCCAGACGTTCTCAGAGCCTCTTGTACCCTAACGTTTGAAAGAGGAGGGAAAAAACAACAAACAAACAAAAAAAGCAGAAATACATTCCTGGGATTGAACACAGTCCGGACTGTGAAAAGACGTTTTGGGCAGTGAATGAGTCAGCAATTCATCGCGTTGCCAAAAGTGGCAGGCCCACAGAAATTGGGCCCGATTGTTGTGGTACATTCTGTCGTTTTTGGGTGGTTTACAGAGGCTTGGAACAGGCACCTGGCTGCCACATGCGCAAATCCACCAAAATCTGGTTCAGCTTCAACTGCCACAAATTCCTGTCCTCCTTTGTGTCTGCGCTCAGCCAGTTTCTACATAAGAACAAAGACAACAAGCAGTCAGTCCATGGGAGGAACACATCGTTTTGTACATTCAGTGAAACTGCCCACACTGACGCTGTTGCGTATAACCAACGTGAATGTTTGATTGATTTCCTTTGTTAACAGTTTTCGTATGCCCCCGTTTTTGTGCCGGTTTACTTAGTCTGCCTTTGTTTCCGCCCTGCTCGTCCATTGTTTTTGACAGCTACTGGGTCCTAAAAGGGGAGGAATTCGGACCGGCCAATAGGCGATTACTATCTGATCCGGCTTGACGGATGGCGGAGGGATGCCCAGGCTGCAGACGGATGGCGATAAACGGGCCGGCAAATTTGAGTCAAATGCCCACCTATTCTTACCACCTTTATTGGTTATTTCGGAACTGACTCTTTTGGACCCCATTATATATATAGACCTCCCCATCATTCCACTTCTTTTATTACAGAATTTTCAGAATTCTTATCCATTTTATATTCCAGTTATAACAGGATATTAATAACTGGCGATTTTAATATACACATGGACAACATCTCGGACCCACTATCCAGAGATTTTTCAAACCTTTTAAACTGCTTGGATTTTAAACAGCACGTCTTGCAGCCAACTCACAACAGAGGACACACCCTGGATTTGGTTATAACCTATGGCTTGTCTGCTGGTGTGTCCTCTGTTGTTGACTTGGCAGTGTCAGACCACTACTGTGTCTATTTTAACATCGCCAGTTTTAACCATCTAGCAGTCCCGGTCAGAACAGTGAAGAAACACTACCTATCTTCTGAGGTGGCTGCAAATTTTATCGAGATCTTAAAAAGCACTCCTGCTGACATTTTACCTGCACCCTGTGATCTTATTGTTGACAATTTTAACCTACATCTTAAATCATCATTAGATTCAGTAGCTCCACTTTTAATTAAAACAACAAAAACAAAGACTGTACCCCCGTGGAGAAACAATGCTATCAAAATATCAAAGAGAAAATGCAGGAGTGCAGAGAGGAGGTGGAGAAAAAGTAAACTTACAGTACACTTTGAAATTTTATGCGAACAACTGAAATCCTACAATAAAACAGTCAAACTGGCAAGATCTTCCTATTTCTCAAACCTCATTACAGTCAATAAAAACAACCCCAGGGTTCTCTTCTCCACCTTTGAACTTTTAACTAGTTCTGATTTTAATAAGTCCCCACAGAGACCAACAGATGCTCTCTGTGAGGACTTTGCAGACCACTTCAGAAGTAAAATCGATGACATAAGATCCAGTCTTTTAGCCCGTCAAAACACAAGTTTTAATAAACCCGGACAATCATATTTACATGAGGAAACACTGGAAAGTTTTGCCCTGGTTGATGCAAGGACACTTGTTCGAGTTTTCTCCCAGGTAAACCCAACAACCTGCCTTTTGGATCCAATTCCCACATTTCTTTTTAAGACATTTTATGGATTTTTTGAAGAACAAATTTTAAATATAGTCAATTGCTCTCTTCAGACAGGCGTCTTCCCCGCTGCCTTTAAAACGGCGGTGGTGAAGCCCCTTCTGAAGAAGAGCGGTTCTGACCCGAGCGTTTTTAATAATTACAGACCCGTATCCAACTTACCGTTTTTAAGTAAGATTTTAGAAAAACTGGTTTTCATCCAGTTGAATCATTTTTTAAATACAAATAATATTTTGGAGAAATACCAATCTGGTTTTAGGATGAACCACAGTACGGAGACTGCTCTTTTAAGGATTTTAAATGATATTAGGTGCACTGCAGACGTGCGAAAACTCACAGTCTTGGTGCTACTGGATCTAAGCGCTGCTTTTGATACAGTAGATCACCAAATTTTATTAAATAGACTTAAAAATCTAGTGGGCATCTCTGGTACTGTTTTTGACTGGTTTTATTCCTATCTCACAGACCGATATTTCTTTGTAAGTATGGATGCTTGTTCCTCTAAAACTCATGAAATTAAATGTGGGGTTCCTCAAGGTTCGATTTTAGGCCCCCTACTTTTTAATCTTTATATGCTTCCCCTCGGGGATGTCATCAGGGGACACGGCATCAGCTTTCACAGCTATGCTGATGACACGCAGCTGTATATTGCCGTGTCTCCTGATGACACAGGACCCATTGATACCCTTTTAAATTGCATTTTAGATATCAAGTCATGGATGGCAGATAATTTCCTACAGCTCAATCAGGACAAGACTGAGGTTTTAGTTATCGGTCCCGAAGGTCAGAGAGAGAAGCTTTTACCAAAACTACACATTTTTAATCCCTCACACTGTGAAGAACCTTGGCGTCATTTTTGACTCTGAGCTCAGTTTTATTCCTCATATTAAAAAATGTAACCAAGATTGGTTTTTATCACCTTAAGAATATCGCCAGAGTCCGCCCGTTTCTCTCTCAGGCTAACACGGAAGTGCTTATGCATGCCTTTATTTCCTGTCGTTTAGATTACTGTAATGCCCTGCTCTCTGGCCTCCCGAAAAAGAGCATTTCACCACTGCAACTACTGCAGAATTCAGCCGCTCGGGTGCTGACGAGAACCAGAGGGCGGGAGCACATTACGCCAGTTTTGAAATTGCTGCATTGGCTCCCTGTGTGTTTCAGGATCGATTTTAAAGTACTTTTATTAGTTTATCTGATTTGCTTTTATCATACCAGCCCTCGCGGATCCTGAGGTCCTCTGGCGCCGGCCTTTTATTTATTCCAAGGGTGAGGACCAAAATGCATGGCGAGGCTGCATTCAGCCGTTTTGGTCCTCACCTTTGGAATAGCCTGCCAGAGGATGTCAGGTCTGCAGAGACTGTTGATATTTTTAAGAGGAAGCTCAAGACACACCTTTTTAGTTTGGCTTTCAACAACTTTTAAATAATTTATCTTTTCTTTTGATTGAAGATAATTCTATGTTTTGCTTTGAATGTTTTAAAGCACTTTGAGTTGCATTTTTATGTATGAAAAGTGCTATATAAATAAAATGTGATTGATTGATTGATTGATATATATAGTATTGCAATTGTACGCGGTACTGCGTATTTTTTTTCCCGGTGTGGCCCCTAATGCAGCATTCTACTGCTGGGCCCTTTCGGCGAGGTTCGCGCCGCAGGTGCTCATTTAGGAAAAAAAAAAACAAAAACAAAAAATCAGATTCTTTGTGTAAGCGTTCATATCACGTTAGAAAGGCGACCTCGGTCTTGTCCGCTGTATGAATACGCGTGTCGCCAAACCCGCATGCGCACACGAAGAGACGACGTCACTCATCACGAATTGTCGGGGCATTTCCAAAGTGAAGCGTAGGGATGTAACGATTCACTCGAGCCCCGATCAGATTCGATTTTCAGTTCCCGATTTTCGATTCGATGTTTTAAAAATTGCTAGCATGCTTGTGTCTGTGCACTAGTGTGGCACTGCAGCCATCCATCCACCAACGCAATACGCCATTACGTTTGGCGTACAATACGATGGACACGTTCAAAATGCGTCGGGAACGAAAAAACGTGGAAAGGCATCATTTCCGAGATAAAATGAATCAATTTGTAGTCCAAATGGATTTGCCTCGATTAATCGAGGCAAATCCATTTCAAATTGCTTTTCGACTAATCGTTACATCCCTAGTGAAGCGATTAAGTAGGAGGTAGAAATAATTACAGTATTTGGGGAAATTTATGAGGTGAGGCTTTACTATCCCATTTCACGGAGACATCGCTAACGATGATGTCACGTGGTAGCCGCGCGTAAAAAATGAATCGATGCCAACCGTGGCTGAATGACTACCATCACCATGAATGCCCGCTTCATGTTTCAAGTGGGATTAAATTCAAGTCAAATATAAAGTCAATAGTATTAGTCAAAACAACTTTGCAGATTCGATCCCAGCACTTTCCCTCTGCCTGCGCCGAGCGCATGTTGGGCTCCGGATGACGTCCGTGTCGGACATATGCGACCTGGCCGTCCAGACCGCGGTCGCATATGGGTCCAAAAAATTGGATACGTATCCGATTTAGGAGAACATATGAAAAGGACCCAGATTGGATTTGGGGAAAATAAAAAAAATCCCCAAAAAATCGTAACCGTGCCGTTCCAAAAAAAAAAAGAAAAAGAAAAAATCGTAATCGAGCCGTTCAAAAAAAAAAAGAAACAAAAAAATTGTAATCGAGCCGTTCAAAAAAAAAAAGGGAAAAAAAAATCGTAATCGAGCCGTTCAAAAAAAAAAAAAAAAAGAAAAAAAATACGTAATCAAGCCGTTAAAAAAAAAAAAATAAATAATCAGACACGCCGCACATGGGCCCAAAAATCCGATCTGGGTCGCGTTTGCCTGCGCTGCGAACCTAGCCGAAAACGTACGTCTTTGTGCAACTTTATTGCCATTTACAGTATGAATGATCATCGGTAGGCTCCAGCACGCCCCGCGACCCTTGTGAGGATCAGCGGTATCGATAATGGATGGATGGATGACCATCGGTACTCACTTGGTAACACACATGGAGTTCTTGCATTGACTAACGAGTGTCTCTTTGTCGTTTTCTCTTTGTGGTCTGACGGTGACGAGTTCGAGTGTGTGTGGTCTGGCACAAAACTCTCGCTTGGCTGGTTCCACCCTGTCACTGATGCAGTTGGCTAGATTGATATGGCCGATGGGTTTCTGTGAAAAAGAGAGCGAGAGAGAGAGACTCAGGAGAGGAAACGCAATCATGAAATGTCCAAGCATTCAAGCATGCGACCACGTTATTGGCCTTTGTCAAGGTGTGACCCCTCTGACACGGCTGGCCTATTGGATTCTGCCAATGTATGGGCAATGTCTCCCTCCTGCTTCCATAACCCATTTGGAGAGCATTGCCAAAAGTTTGAAAATGCTCTACAAATGTTTGAGGAGAAAAAACACTCAGCGAGGCGCAATGGTTAAACTAAGGTGCATTCAGAGCACAGCAGACGGAATGTAAGGACGGAGGCGCTTTAAAAGGACGAGGACAGAGGACGATCCTTTTCATGAAGAATTGCGGAGGGACGCGGATGGAAGGCTCCCCAGGACGGACCGGCAAAAAGCTCTGCTGTAGCCAACGTTCAGTTCAGCCCGCCCAAGTGTCCCCTTTAAATATCAGGAACTTGGCAAATATTCTGACCTACTAGAGCACTTAAACTTTCCTTTCACTCATCCGAGCTTCAACTCATTCACTGCCATTGACGTATGGATTCGGCTTTTCACAGTCATTCAGTCCCAGGAACTTATTTATCTTTTTTTTCCCAAATGTTAGGGTCAAAGAGGGTCTAAAAATGTCTGGCAGTGAATTCAATGAGACACCCGAGTTGACACGCCAACACTCGCATCGTAGCTCACTTGCTGTACATTTTAGGGTATGGCTACCAAGACCTTTTTGTATATCGGGGTGCCTCCCGATTTTCATAGACTTGGGTAAAACGAACGGACCGCGACAGGGCTCCATTTTTTCAAACCCAATTGTGACAACTTTAAAAAGGTTGTTTTTGTTTGTTTGTTTGTTTTTTGCCCAGCCCAATGTTTGTGCCAGGTTTAGTGAGTTGTCGTTCATGTTTAGGCCTTCCAAAATGTGACTCATTTTGGAGAGTGATTTCACAGAAAGAAACGCATCCGTAAAGCGAACAGCGAACGCTGCTTGGGCCCGAATAATTACCAAACTTTTTTACCTTTCTCTTTTCATCATCGGGGTAAGTCCAATAGGAGATACAATATCCCGATAAGACGCACCATCTTCGGTGCCAGGCCCCAAAACCGCTAACATCCTCAAACATGGTCTAGAAGAAGCATTCGATTAGCACAATGAGTAGAAAACAGTACAAGCAAACCAACATTACTCGGTCTTGCACTCATTCATCATTTTCTATCCAGCCTATCCACATTAAGTGTCAAGGGTAAACTGGGGCCTATCCCAGCAGACTCGGGGCCAATCTGGACCGCTCGATGGCAGGGCAGACCTCCACTCACCAGAAAACCTTTTTCTTCCACCTTTGAGCCGACTTGGCACAGCATCCTGAGGTAGATGTGACCCTCCAGAGGACACACGAACGGGACCTTTTGGCCGGAGCAAATGAACGTGGTGACAAACAATGAAAAGTGTGGCAATATACTCCAAAACTGGATCGAACGTGAGAAGGACTCCCGCCACACAATCACTACTGTTGATGGTCGTCTCAGTTTTGCTGTTCAATATGTATCGATGAGGCGCAAAATGTGAATTTTGAAGCGAAAATAGCGATTTGAAACTGCGGCGGTGTACTTCTCTAAAAGAAACAAATCGGTAGTTGCAGCCCTACTCGAAACCAAGCACAAAATGAATAACCTCCGGCTCAAAGTGACGAATCAGACAAAACATTTACCTTCTCCAAAGGAAACTTGTGTTCCCCAATCGAAGAAAGAGTGAGCTTGCGATGGCCAACCCGGACAAAGTTGCTGGTACGAACGGCGCCTGGGCCACCTGGACTTGCAAGAACTTGGAGGAAAGAGTTACAATTTCAATCCTCATTCCAGGAACACTTTCAACACCAGCAAAAGTACAGAATCGAAACAAAGCATTTAAATGGTTTTGGTAGAATGTGTTCAAAATATGAATAAACGAGCTCAGTCAACAAATCTCCAAAATTGTCCAGAGTTGATTGCGATTAATCACATTTTTACCGAGCTTGGAACCGATATTGACTTGAGTAAAATCTTGGAATGAATGTGGAAAAAATATAAAGGTATGTTTTGACACAGACTGTTCTAAGAGCTTTCTTTGACCTTTGAATACGATTCCTGTCCTGTAAAATACAACCGTTGAACGATGCACCAAAGACGTACAGCTAATATGGCATTTGAATTTGGCTTTGCAAAGTGCGCAAATTATTTGGCATTTCTCCAATGAGCCGTCGAGCAACTTTTTAAAGTCAAACTGCGCCTTTGCATCACTGATTCTCCTCCAAGTTTGGCTGCGCACTGAGCAGAGGGAAGCTGCCAGAAGGAAGTGAATAAAACGCAGTTCATTTTCTTGAATGCGCGATCGAATTTAGAGTCATCTCCATCGTTAACGCTTTCGCTTTGACAGCCCTAGAATGAAGACATATTTATTCAAAGAGATGAATGTTGATTCACAAGCATCAAATTTTCCATTCTGATGATGACAGGTCTTTACCATTTGTATGAGAATCATTTTGAACATACCTGGTGGTTGACCACTTTTCTGAAAAACAAAGGGAAACATGAGCCGGCCGATTAAAAGAAAATGCAACATTCTGCAACACAAAGTGAGGACAGAGACAATGTACAAGTGACCGCCACACAAATGCACACTGAGCGAGGCATGAAAAAGACGTCCCCCCCCCCCCCCCCCCCAAAAAAAAACGTAGAATAAACACGGGTACAAAATATTGACAACTTCCTGGAGGTCGCTTGATTCATAAACAATGAGTTCCCGTTTTTTCTTCTTCATTAAGCTGTCATTTTTCAACATCACAATTCCAGGAGTTATGTGTCGTACCAGACAATTCACATTTTTATTACAATCCATTGGGGATGTAACGATTAATAAAAAATTGATTTAAAATGGATTCGCCCCCCCATTCATCGATTCGATTAATCAAAAAATCGAGTTGATTAAATTCATCGAGAAAATGATGTCAGGAAACGTTTTTTTCATTTTCGACTCATCGAAAATCGAGTTGATTAAATCCATCGAGAAAATGACATCTTAGCGTTTTTTTTCATTTTCGACTCATCGAAAATCGAGTTGATTAAATCCATCGAGAAAATGACGTCTTACCGTTTTTTTGCATTTTCGACCCATCGAAAATTGACTTGATTAAATTCATCGAGAAAACGAGGGCTTGAAAGGTTTTTGTCATTTTCGACCCATCGAAAATGGAGTTGATTAAATTCATCGAGAAAATGATGTCAGGAAACGTTTTTTTCATTTTCGACTCATCGAAAATCGAGTTGATTAAATCCATCGAGAAAATGACATCTTAGCGTTTTTTTTCATTTTCGACCCATCGAAAATCGAGTTGATTAAATTCATCGAGAAAATGATGTCTGGAAACGTTTTTTTCATTTTCGACTCATCGAAAATCGAGTTGATTAAATCCATCGAGAAAATTACGTCTTAGCGTTTTTTTTCATTTTCGACTCATCGAAAATCGAGTTGATTAAATCCATCGAGAAAATGACGTCTTAGCGTTTTTTTTCATTTTCGACTCATCGAAAATCGAGTTGATTAAATCCATCGAGAAAATGACGTCTTAGCATGTTTTTTCATTTTCGACTCATCGAAAATCGAGTTGATTAAATCCATCGAGAAAATGACGTCTTAGCGTTTTTTTGCATTTTCGACCCATCGAAAATCGAGTTGATTAAATTCATCGAGAAAACGAGGGCTTGAAAGATTTTTTTCATTTTCGACCCATCGAAAATGGAGTTGATTAAATTCATCGAGAAAATGAGGTCTGGAAACGTTTTTTTTTTCATTTTCGACTCATCGAAAATGGAGTTGATTAAATTCATCGAGAAAATGACGTCTCGAGACGTTTTTTCATTCCAGATGCATAGCACATTTTGAATGTGTAGGTCAAACGATGCTTTGGCGCCAAACATCATTGCGTACTGCGTTAATGTTACGCTAATGTTACGCCCGCCTCCAGCCAGAGCCATTGATATTGTTCGACGCGGCACGATTGACGCTCCTCTGCGGCGGCAACGCAACACGTGAAACTAGACGATGACACAGACGGGAAAAAAAGGGGGGCTTCCGACTATTCCTCAAACATTTCCGAACCGTCGTTTGTGAATCGCCTAAAAAAGTGGCGGACCGGTGCGTCACGTGGGCGGAATGCCCAGCTCTGGTAAACGCTGCACAGTCGGGGATGTCGCAATGTGGGCAATATCGCGACCAAAAGCTCATGGTTTGGTTTTATCGCAGCATTGATGTCACAGTTTGATATGTATTGCAATATTGTGTGAAGGCTCACACATCCCAAAAAGAGGCGGGTTAAAAATAACAGCATTTGGGCTCAAAGGCGGACCAATCCACGAATTGGCCCACTTTGACCCATCACATTTCATGCGGACTGAAGTAGTGGATCGGTGCATTTCTGACCCAAAACGGTCTTATTTTTAGCCCAAGTGTTTTTGGAGTGCAGTAAAAAAGTCAAAGTTGCCACCAATCAGTCAGACCGGCCAATATTTTTCAACATCTCCGTCGGCCCGCTTCAGCCGAACACAGCGTTGCGAACTACACGGACCAGGATACTTTGCGCTGCGGAGCCGAGCCAAGCCTATTTCTTTGCGAATGCTGTTATTATGTACAAAAAGGGAATATTGTGATTTTTTTTTTTTCTTCTCCCCTTCATATGAGCTCCTTTTTTTAACAATGTCATGAGCTTTCAGACAGTATCGTGAGCTTCTTCTTAATGTGTCGCCAAGCTCTCCACAACATTGCGATAATGATCGTGCGCGATATGATGGTATCGGGACATCCCTACTATACAGTCGATCGAGAATCTCCAGACTTGCTAATAGTGGGAAAAGAAGAAAGAGAATCCGCTGAAGATTAAAGACGAAGATGCTTTCAGTTTCCAAACCTTACCGTGATAGCCAGAAATCTCTTTGGGGTGATGGCCTGAAATTGAAAACATTTGGCACTATTACTATTTTGTCAAAAATCGCAACAATTTTGGCCTTTCTCAAGAAAAACATCAGCTCCGTTTCTGTTCTGGCAGTGTAAACTGCTACGTAGGCCACCCACAAAAGCTGAAATGCTTTCATAATTGTTCATGCTGGCATCCACAAACGTACTCGGACAAACATCCATGACGCCAATTCTGACTTGCTGGTAATATTCCGGCCCCCAAAGTGCACGTACCTTTGACTTGCCGGGTTTCTTCTTCTTGTCACGACTCATTTCACGCTTTTGAATCTGAGGAGGTCAAAAGTCAAAGAACGGTTGGTCCAACTCGCAGAAACATTGCGGAGCGCTAAGGGCCGAACGATTAATTGCCGCCGCCGTTATAAGGCTTGATTTCGATTGACATGCCTTGGAAGTTTTTACCTCAGCATTCTATGACGCATAATGCACAACATATCTGATATTATAACATACACACATATATACACATACATACACATACACATTGATACTTATACACACACATATACATATATACACATACACATATATACACATACACATATATACACATAAATATACATATATACACATAAATATACATATATACACATAATTATACATATATACACATATATATACATACATATATACACGTATATACATACACGTACATACACATACATATATACATACACGTACATACACATACATATATACATACACATATACACACATATATATACATATACACACATATATATACATATACACACATATATATACATATATACGTATACACATATATACATATACACATATATACGTATACACATATACACATATATACACATATATACATATACACATATATACACATATATACATATACACATATATACACATACACATATATACACATATATACATATACACATATATACACATATACACATATATACACATATACACATATATACACATATATACATATACACATACATACACATACATACATACACATACATACATACACATATATATACATACACATACATACACATACATACACATACATATATATACATACACATACATACACATACATATATATACATACACATACATACACATACATATACATACATACACATACACATATATACATATACATACATACACATACACATATATACATACACATATATACATACACATATACACATACACATATATACATACACATATACACATACACATATATACATACACATATACATATATACATACACATATACACATACACATATATACATACATATATACACATACACATATATACATATATATACACATACACATATATACATATATATACACATACACATATATACATATATATACACATACACATATATACATATATATACACATACACATATATACATATATATATATACACATACACATATATACATACACATATATACATACACATATACACATACACATATATACATACACATATATACATACACATATATACATACATATATACATACACATATATACATACACATATATACATACACATATATACATACATATATATACATACACATATATACATACACATATATACATATATATATACACATACACATATATACATATATATATATACATACACATATATACATATATATATATATACACATACACATATATACATATATATATATACACATACACATATATACATATATATATTTATACATACACATATATACAAACACACATTTACATACACATATATACACACACATATATACACATATATACACACACATATATACATATATATACACATACACATATATACATATATATACACATACACATATATACATATATATACACATACACATATATACATATATATACACATACACATATATACATATATATACACATACACATATATACATATATATATATACATACACATATATATATATACATACACATATATACATATATACATACACATATATACATATATACATACACATATATACACATATATATACAT
>NC_141234.1:14010000-14085000 GCF_054856515.1 Filicampus tigris
TGTTCTTCATCCGTGCAACAGTTGAGAGCCTGGCTGGCCTGGTGGATGACGCTTTGCTGCAGGTTCATCTCATTGGTGAGAGTCTACAAAGATGGAATAAGTAGAGCCACGGTGGTATTTGCTTTGCTGGACAAGTCCAAAGAATATTTTGGAGCCATTTCATTTCAAACCTTCAACTTTTGTTTGGCGCTAAACAAGCTGGAGCCTCGGACTTCCTCCGCTCTGTGACAAACATCTCTTTTCACCATCACCTCCTTAGTACTGGGTTTCTCCGGCTCCTTCACTCGAGTCGACCTATAAGCGTCGATACTAGCGCAGACGCATACACGGCACATGTTAGGGGCGGAACGGTTGACGAAATCTATCGACTGTCAGGGAAATCGATGATGTCAGGTCAAAACTGAAAGAATGGGGGGGGCAGTCTGACATCTGACACATCAACATGGGAGTCTGTGCTTGAAAGAGGACACGGGACTGGTTCCAATGCCAACTTAGTAAAGATGTCACGATTAATCGAAAATCCATTTAAAAATCGACTCGCTCCGTTTAATCGCGAGCCGAATTGCTTACATTTATCTAGAAAAGGATGATTTGAAAGGTTTTTTTCATTCCAGCTTCAGAGCACATTTTGAATGTGTGGATCAAATGATGCGCTTGCGCCAAACATCATTGCGTGTCATTGTTTGTGGATGGCTGCAGAATAGGGATAGACCGATAAATGATAAATCAATCATGAACACATTTAAAACTAAGTTCAAATCAAAATGAAGATATGTGAAAGTTTAACATTTGTCATTTACAAATTTGGGAGAACTTCATTTACTGTAGAAAGCTACATGGAGCTAGCTCCTTGAACTCTGTGAGAATTTCATAACAAAAATGTACTGTATCTTGTCAACAATTACTTGTTATAATAATGTAAGAAATCCACAGTATGCAAATCTGAAAAATGGTTCCATAAACATATGCTTAAAGACATTTCAACACAGTTAAAAGAGTTTTCATTTGTTTTTAGATTTTGACGCCAATCTTTTCCTTTTTACCGAAAATGAATATCGGCTCCTAATATCGGTCATCGGCCTCCTTGACTACTACTAATCGGTATCGGCCCTGAAAAAAAGCATATCGGTCCATCTCTACTGCAGACCCACACTAGTGCAGAGAAACAAGCATGGTAGCAATTTGTAAGGAATCGAATCGAAAATCGGAAACTGAAAACGAATCGGAACTTGAGTGGATGGCTCCATCCCTACGACTTAGCAATTATTAACATTAGTAAGTAAATGTTAAAAATAAAGTGAGCAATTAGCAACGTACCTGTATGGTAGTTTAGGATTGTCATCTTGGACTTCAATGCTGTCAGATGTGGCACTTCTTGGACCGGCTCTCTGGAATTGAGAAGATTGGCCAACTTTGTCTGGAGTGCTATTCTTCACGATGAATGAACTAGCTGGAGTTGATGTCTGCGGGGAAAAAGAAGAGAATGCTTCGTGTGGCTGGCAACTGTGTCATATTTAGGTCAAGCGGCGTTTCTCAACCTTCACTGAGCCAAGGCACATGTTTCACGTCGGGAAAAAAATTCACCGCACACCACTTAGAACGATTCACAAAAAGTGGATATATTAGGGGTGCAACGGTACGCTAAATCACATTTCGGTTCGTTTTTTCTTTTAAACTTCGGTTCGGTATATTTTCGGTACAAAAAAAAAATTATTATTATATTTTTTTAAATGTGTTTAACTTGAATAGATGACAAGTAAATGGTACATTTTTTCGAAAAAATAAATAAAAGCGAACCATTCGGGTGATATTCGGGAGAAATTACACCAGAATAAAAAAGACACTAACAATAAAGATCTCTTAATTTTGTAAATTATGAAGACACTGAAATCTACTGTTAGGCGTTGAAATCTTTGAATGTTCAACAGCATGTGGTAACGAATTAGGTTATCTGTGTTGTGGTCGCATTTGTGTGTTGCTGAGGTGTGATGTTTCCGAGGTTCATGAATGCGTCGTACGGCAAGCGAGTGGGGCAGCGGAGGACGAAGAAGAGCGCGAGCAGTTTACTTGGATGAACAAAAACGTGATATTGAACTACGTCTGACGGCTCGAAGGCCCCCCGGTTCACTGCGGTCTCCTGTTTGGGAACATTATTCTGGCTTTCCTGTTCCCCATCGCCGATGCGTGGATGAGTCCGAAGGTTGTGTGCCGACATTGCTACATGAGATGGGCGGCAGGTAGCACCATCATCCAACTGTGAATGTTTCTTGGACGAGCAGTCTATTTAGCCCAAAACGCCAAACTTAAACAGCGAGATTTATCATATTGTAGCGTCTTCCGGGAACACGCCGTCAGACGTCAGACTTTAATTATCACCTTTTTCTTCATCCAAGTACAACTGCTCGCGATTAAAGATTTCAGTGTCTTCATAATTTACCAAATTAAGAGATCTTTATTGTTCGTGTCTTTTTTATTCTGGTGTAAATACTCCCGAATATCACCCGAATGGTGTGCTTTTATTTATTTTTTCGAAAAAATGTACCATTTGCTTGTCATCTTTTCAAAACAAACATATTTTTTAAAAAAAATAATGATTATTTTTGTACCGAAAATATACCGAACCGAAGTTTAAAAAAAAAAACGAACCGAAATGTGATTTAGCGTACTGTTACACCCCTCTTAAATATACTGCATCTGTCTATGGATGCGTTAGCCTTAAAATTAAGGTTAAAAATGCTGATTTTGTTTTTAGGGATAGACCGATTATGGGCTCCGATATTCAGCGTTTTGACAAATATCGGAATAAGCCTTCCCCCCCCCCCCCCCCAAATCCGATGGCCGATAAATCAATTTAAAACCGTTAAGTTCAAGGAAATATTTACTAAAACACGCAACTTTTGAAGACATGCTGCTGACCCTGGGAGCTCCCTGAACTTTGTTACAATTTTACAATGAAGAAATAAAGACGTATATTGGCAACAAAAACAAAACAAAACAAACAGACAAAAAAAAAATAAAAAAAAAAAATCAACATTATGTCAATCTGAAAAAAAATGTTTGGTAAAAATATGTTTGAATACGTTTCAACAAAGTTATGTTGTTGTTTTACTAACCTAGTTGGGACATCTTGTCAACCTCTGAGCAAGCCAGCGTCTCCCGTTATCACTGCAAGATTATAGCTCTCCTTAATATTGATTAATGACATCATTATGTCTTCTGATCTTGACTTAATTCTCCTGGGCGAAACATGGCTAACAGAGGGTCGCCAAAACACTATTAGGAATGAGGCAACACCAGTCAATTTTAGTTCCCTGAACAAATGGCAAAAAAGGCGGCGGAGTTGCTGCCATTTTTCAACCATCGTTTCAGTGTAAAGAAATTGTATTGGGTGAAAAGAAAGAAAGAAAGAAAGAAACAAAAAAACTTAAAAAAGGCCATTTTTAGCACTCTAAACGAGTATATTCTCGCGACCTAGGTATGTTCTGTCTTTTATTAGGTGTCGCTGTATAGCGCTTGCGAGCGCTGACGTGTCCGAGTCGAATCGATGATCCGATTTAAAAGGATTGAAATCGATGAATCGTTACAGCCTTATAAGCGGTGTATTGTGAATACCATCATCCTCGGTGGACTCTTCACCACAGCGGCCACAGTCTCCGCCAGCGGTGCGAGAAGGGACATGGACGACACATTCAAAGCATCTTCCTCCTCGAGATCCTCGCGCTCCTCCAGAACTCCGTCAAACGGATCATTTATAACCGTCGAGCTGACGGACTGCTCAAGGCTCGTTTCCATTTCCTCGTCTCCGTTGTCATCTTCAGCCGTTTTGTCCTCCGCATTTTTCATTGGACTCGATGCGGATGCCGGGGGACAAACCGGCAAGGCGCAACCTGTGATTTCAAAACAATTGTGTTGAACATGCTCGTATGAAGTGACACATCAGCCAAATCAAAATGGACCGAGCAAAATGTCTTCGTTTATACTCTAGAAAGGGTTTTGGCTCGTCGTCAACCTATTTGAGCAATGTGGCCCATTATTGGGGATGAATGCTTTTTCGGAAATAACGCGTTTCTTCAAATCGAGCTTCCGTGCATTACAAATATGACAGAAAATGACATCATACCGTCCAATACATTCAAACGCTTTACTTTCATCATACAAGTAGACTGAAGAGGTTTTGTGAGGGAGGAGGCCACATTGCACAGCATTATGACAAAGGTCCGACTGAATGGGAAAATATTGTGAATACCTGCTGGAGGGCCCTTTATAGCCTCAGGAAAAGATGGTTTGGGCTCATCTTTTGGCTCAGACAAGCCAACGTTGCCATCCACACATTTGTCGAGCTTTTCCTAAATCAAAGCAAAGAGAGAGGGACATTTAGCAGAACATCATGTAAAAAGGCACATGTTTTAAGTCTGAAAAGCTCTCAAATCTTTCTTCCTGCCATCTAGTTGAAGATGTTTTTTTCCCCCCTAATAGAAGCTCATTTTTGAATGAATGACTCCCACTGCTGAACCTTTCCCATTCCCAGCTACGTTGATACAAACAACTCAAGTGGCATTTTACTCATTTCTTGAACAGTTTGCCATCCCCTCTTCCTTCAAGACTCTCCGAGGTTTGTTTGTTTCGTTTTTTTGGGGGGGAAACGATAATCGGTTTTTTTCAATGCATCGTTCAGGGTATTAAAAAGATTCGGAAACTATTCGTAGGTATTAATAATCGATCTTTAAAGGTTTAACTAGAAAAAACTAAAAGCATGCGCAAGCGATGACGTGCGTTTGTACGTCGGACGTCTGTGGAAGGCTAAGCTAATACGTGACAAGATGGCGGAACAAGCAAAACCTCATACAGGCGGAGCGAAGTCAAAGTGAGAAATAGAAATCTTTGCTCTTACTTGAGTTATTAGTTTAAAAAAAAAAAAAGGTACCGGTGTTTTACACGGACTATAAAACGTAAGCCAATGTAGTGATCCATCGGAATCGCAATCAAATCGAATCGCGGGCCTCTGAATCGGAATCAAATCCAACAATGGGCCTCCGAATCAGAATCGGATTGAATCGTGCGGTACCCATCGGTTCCCACCCTTACTGGTAGGCCTGTCGGGATCATTTTTTCCCGATGATGTATTTTGCCAGAAACTATCGCGATATCGATCTATTTTTTTATTTTTATTATGCCAGTAGTTTGGTGATCATGTTGCAGCAAAATATTTGAAGTGCATCCTTTTCAAATGCATTTGTTTTTCAATTCAAAAGTGATTCAATTGAGAGTAGACAAGTACTTTTTCCATACTTTGTATATTTTGATTTACTGGTTACCCGTGAGATTTTTGTAATTAAGAGTGTCACGATCCAACTTTTTTCACTTCCGATACGATACTGATATTGCGGCCTACAGTACTGTCCGATGCCGTATCGTGCGATATCATCGGGAATTATACATGCTGTAATTTATTGTTTCGTATGAACTGTTAGAAGAGACTTGATCAAGTTATACTATTAAATAGGGATGTAACGATTAATCGAAAAAACATGAAAAATGGATTCAAACCGATTAATTGAAACGCAGACATCTCAGCACTCGCAAGCCCTGTACAGCAACACCAAACAAAAGACATAGCATGCCTAGGTCATAGAACATACTCATTTAGGAAGCTAAAAAAATGATGTCTTGAAATGTTTTTCCATTCCAGATACATAGCACGTTTTGAATGTGTCGATCAAATGATGCGCTTGCGCCAAACATCATTGTTTATTGCGTTTGTGGATGGCGGCAGCACCACACTAGCGCACAGAGGCAAGCGTGGCGGCAATTTTTTTTAAAAAATGGAATTGAAAATCGGCAATCGAAATTCGAATCGGGGCTTGAGTGAATCGTTACATCCCTAGTTGAGAGCGCACAGGCTTCATCAGTGTCAGGAAACGCCCCAAAATACACTTTTATGTCCAAATGTTGTAAAAGAAGTTTCAAAATAGTCGCACGGTTGACCGTTTTTAATATGAATAATGGCCCCAAAATACCCCTCCGGTCCAAAGAAATACCCGCAAACACCAAATGTGCAAATAGTAGCAGGGCAAAATACTGCATTGAAATTTCGCAGTTTTTGAAAGCCCACTGTCAAAAATGGCGGGAAAATTGTGAACATTGATTTTTGTTGGGCGTTTCCCCCAAGCCCCCCATCAATTTGATTAAAATGACAAATGATCTCATTAGCAATTCCAAATTTTTGCCAAAACAGAACAAGCGCACACTGCATAAAGGTGGTTCCAACCTTGAGGTGTGCGGTTTTCTTGGTTTCTGACCCTGCATCTATGATCCTCCACAAATTATTGCCCTGGGGCCGACTCCGAATCTGAGCCAGCTCAGTCTCACGCTCCTGAGAAGAGAAATGGTTGTCAATTTGGTGTATGCTGTTATGATTCCATTTATCAGAAGGGGGAGGACAAGTATAAGGTGTATAAAACTCACACCGGATTGACCTACCAGTTTTTGTTTGTGGGTGAGCTCCGCTGAGGTTGTTTTTGCTCCTTCGGCAGCCATGAGCCTGTTTTGCACAAGTCGGTTGCTTGGTGTAAGCAACTGGTTGACCGTGGCTTGCTGGGTGCTTCGCCCTGCTGGGGAGTTTGTGCGCTCCTGGCATCTCTCTCCAAATCGGTCCAGGAACGACTTTATCTGTACACCTTTTGGCCAAGAAAACATAAAAACGGTTTGTTACATGTGGAGGAAATTACAGCATGGTTCCGGATTTGGATCTGGTAGGGATGTAACCATTCACTCGAGCCCCGATTCGTTTCAATATTCAGTTGAGCTCATATCGTGCAATACCCAATATTCCCCACTACTGTAATACCGTGCAATACTCAACATTCCCCACTACTGTTAGTCTAGTTTTATTTTTATCCAATGCTGTCCCTTACATTTCACTACAGCACTGCAGCACTGTCACTTACTTAGAGTAGTTTTTCCTCTGTACTATGTACAGGCCGAAATGAGTGTTCCTCATACTTTTTATGTAGATGTAGGTTGGTGTGTATATACACATGTAACTGCGTATATTTACATAGGTTTGATCCTAAATGTTTGCCGTCAATGTTATACATTAATGGCCACATTATGCCGCCGCCCCTGTGTGACCTATATCTTTGCTGCTGTAACAATGAACATTTCCCCACTGTGGGATCAATAAAGGCATTCTTATCTTATCTTCCCGATTTTCGATTCGAATTTTTCTTTTTTTTTTCAAAACCGCTACGACACTTGTCTCTGTGCGCTAGTGCGGTTCTACAGCCATCCGCAAACGCGATACGCAATGACGTTTGGCGCAAGCGCATCATTTGATCGACACATTCAAAATGTGCTATGCATCTGGAATGGAAAAAAACATTTCAAGACATCATTTTCTAAATGAGTTCAATCAACTCGATTTTCGATCCATCAAATCATTTTCGATTCATCGTTACATCACTGGGATCTAGTAATCATTTCTTAATCCTGCTGCTTTAGCACAACAACTAGTTCAAGCTCGATTGACGGCAAACGAAGACGAGTGCCGTTAAACAGTAAGCAGTAGGGCTGAACGATTTATCGTTTTTGATCGAAAGTAATCTGGGATCTCAGAAAACGCGATTTCGGGATCGTCAAAACTGCTTTTTTTCAAAGCACTCTTATCCCCCCAAAAGCTCACCGCTCAGTAGCAGCATGCTACTCGTGGCCAGCTCACGCTAACAAATTAGCTTTTTTGGGGGTTAAAAAAAAATGTGCGTCATACAGTCAGCCAATATCCTGCTTTCCCGGTAGCTCGTGAACGCTAAGCCCAAAGCTAACTAGCTTTGTTGAATGTGTATGATGGTAGCTACGAGCTAAAGTCGGAGGTGGAGTTGCTAAGCATGCAAAAAGAGAGAACATGAGAAAATGGAAAAGCTAAAGCTAATCGCTAATGTGAACTGGAGTCGTGAAATACCAGAACAAGCACTTGGGTGTACAGCACACTTTTTGCAGAAATCGGGCTTGAACTGTGTTAAGCCGGACAGCAACTAGCTATTCACAGTTAATTAAGCATTACAATTATTGTTGTTCCGATGCCCTTTTTTGGCCCCGATACCGATTCCAATACCCAGCTGTGCGGTATCGGCTGATGCTGTACCAAAGGAAAAAAATAAGAAATAATACACACGAGGTGTCTTTGAGAGAGATTGCGTCGGATTAATTACAAAAGCTATAGGACATTATTATAAAAGTTTCTTTTGAGTACTGTATTAGTGGCCCATCGCAACAACCTCCGCTCCCAAATCCACTTTCAAAACCAAAAACAAGCAGTAGAAAAATCCAACAAGTTCAACTCCAAAATCCAAAATCGAGCAGGGTTTGTTGTTGCGGTCCATTCCCCTTGTTCATGCTCTTGGTGCTCGTTCACATGTTTCGTTCTCGAACGTTGCATCAGGTTTAACGTATGTTGAACCTGGCCACTTTGGTTCCGCATCTTGCAACATTCGCTCTAGCTGGGGTTTCTATGAAGTTACATATCGCCGACATTATATCTCCTGTACCCCACAGCAGGGAGCAAGATACAAAGCGCTGCATTCAACGTTCTTTACTCGCACAGCACCGGCACGTTATTTGTACGTACTCGTAGATACCGATAGCAGTGTTTTAATGTGGTATCGGGACACTACCCGATACCAGTATCGGTATCGGAACAACACTAACTGCAATTAATAAGTATCGGGGATGTAACGGCGGTCGACTGGTTAGCACGTCCGCCTCACAGTTCAGAGGTCCCGGGTTCCATCCCGGCCCCGGCCTCCCTGTGTGGAGTTTGCATGTTCTCCCCTGTGCCTGCGTGGGTTTTTTTCCGTGTACTCTGGTTTAAGACGTGGCAAAATCGCTGCCCTCAAGAGATGGCTAAAAACGAGTGGATTAAAACTTATTCCACAAACGCAATATTTATCAGAATGCCTTGTTTCAACTAGTGGGCTTGCATAGAACATATTCTTGAGAAAAAAAAAAAAAAAATAATAATAATAATAATAATAATAATAATGTTTGCGTTGACTTCCCCTTTAAGGTAACGGTTGGATTATTTTAAGCTTTTGATGGTACGATGTACGTTTCTATCGTGTTTTGAAATGTTACTGTACATTGTGAATATAACACCGAAGCTTCAGTTGAAGAAAATCGTGAATTGAATGGAAATTGCAATATCAATTTCAATCTTTTCCCAAAAAACCTCCAGCCCTAATAAGCAGCATTAATTAGACTTACCAGGGCCACCGACAGCATTCTTTGCAAGAGGGCCAGCAGGGCTGGACATAGTTGGCTTGGCACAGGGCTGTGGTTTCCAAAGACTGGAGGCAACTTTGGGACCGCTGGAGACAGCATCGGTTTTCACAGAGCTTTGAGGCACTGATCGTGAAGATGGGGACTCTGGTGGCACAGTTAGTGGCTGTACGGAGGCTTTCTGGGGCCTTGCTACTGAATTCGCTGTTGATTTGGTTGCAGGAGTTTCAGTCGTCTGAGGGCTTGACCTTGCCGATGGGTGTGCTGCCTGTGGATACAAAATCAAGAAATAAGATCACGGAGAGGCGCAGTGTTCCCACAGATGACTTGAGAAAAAAAAAAAGAAAAGAAACAACAATTCTGGGCAGAAAATAAATATAAATACCGATTAATTAACTCTTATGTTGTGTTCCCGGTCAGAAATGACTAGGGATGTAACGACTAATGGAAAATGGATTTAAAATCGACTGCCTGATTAATCGGGAAAAAAAAGCGAGTCGATTGAATTCATCTTGAAAATGATGTCTTGAAACGTTTTTTCATTCCAGATGCATACCACATTTTGAACGTGTAGATCAAATGGTGCGCTTGCACCAAACATCATTGCGTATTGCGTTTGTGCATGGCTGTAGAACCACACGAGTGCACAAAGAGAAGCATGGTAGCAATTTTTTTAGGGAAAAATCGGATCGAATCGAAAATCGTGAACTGAAAATCGAATCGAATCCAGGCTTGAGTGAATCTTTACATCATTAGAAATGACTGTTCCACTAAGAGTCACCATAAAAAAATGAACTCTTACTAGTACTGTCAAAATTACCGCGGGTGGCAATTAAATTTTGTCATTGATCGCGTCAAAATATTTGATGCATTTAACGCATGCGCAGAATGACCGCCGATGCATAATCCCACGCAGAAGTGCACAGTGAGCAGCAGAGCGGACGCGTGTCGCCCGCGGGAGTATAGAGACGAATTTTGAAAGAAGAGGTTAGCTTTAAATCTCAGAAACGTGAATAAATTGGTTTTCCTCAGCGACTGGGGATGAGTAGAGAAGAGGACTGTCCTGTTTTGTGTCAAAGTCAGTTTAAAGGAGGAACACACGACGTACTGACATGACATCAACGACATTATCGTACAATGAGCCAATCACATCCGTGTGCGCTTCAGGGACCACTCGGAAAATGTAAACTCTAAGAATATAAAGGAGCATTTCGAAAACAAGAAGGAAGCTTTAAATCTCAGAGCTGTGAATAAATCGTTTTTCGTCAGCGTATGTGTATATATCCGTCTTGTGTCTTTTATCTTTCCATTCCAACAACAATTTGCAGAAAAATATGGCATATTTTGGAGATGGTTGGAATTGCGATGAATTACGATCAATTATTTTTTAAGCTGCGATTAACTCTTCGATTCAAAATTCGAACCGTTTGACAGCCCTAATTCTTACATATGATCACTACTTGCTGCCTTAGATCTTTTGATGAAAGGGATACTTGACCAATTTAGCCATTTTCAGCAGTAAAAAGTTCATCTCTTGTCTCCGGTGAATTTGATAACTTCAACCAAGGCTCAGCTTGTGAACGTTAGGCGAGCCGTGATGTCATTTCCGGTCGACAGCAAGTGCAAAATGTGCTTTTTAAAGATGTTAATTGTACATGAAAAATAATGAAGTTATCAAATTCATTAGACACAAAGTGTTGACTTTTTACTGCTGAAAAAGGCCAAATTATGAAAGTATCCCTTTAAGGTCTAGTGAATAATACCACTTTTGAACTTCTAGATGTTTTTAGTGGCTGTGTGCCTCATTGTTCCGATGATTGTTCAAAATCTGGATTATTTGTGGTAAAATGCAAAATCAAATGAGACTTTGCATATCGATTATGCCAGTGTAATTTGGGTCAGAGTTATCGGGAATAATTGCTTTGAAAGAAGGGCTAAAACCGGTCCTCGAGTAACTCAACCAATCACGGCTCACCTGTTTTCTGAAGCTGAGCCATGATTGCTTGTGAGCTGAGCCCTGAGCAACTGTGATGTCATTGTCATTGTCAGTATACAGCAAGTGACAAAATGGCCGCCGCCTGAGATGGTTCAAAATGGGTGAAATTTGCTGCTGAACTCAGATCCCACAAATGCAATGTTAATCAGAATGTTGTGTTTGGACAAGAGGAGGCAAAGAACACATTATTGTCAAGACAATTTGGGGGTTGACTTCCCCCTTTGGCAATAACTCAAGTTTAAAAATAACCTTGCCTGATTTGAGAATGATGAAGACTTGCTCTCTGTTGAACTGGTCACCGCACGATCAAGAGTGTTTTGTTTAATGGAAGCAGATAAATTAGCATCTCCACAGGTTGACTTGGGACCAAAAGCTGGCACGGGCTTCGAAGGGGCTTGCTCTTTTGGAACGTTGACGTGACTTAAGTCATCTTCCCAAGTTCCAATGGTGGCAGCAAGGTTGGCCAGTTTTTCTCTCCGCCCTACTGGAGTGCATGAGTGCATGGCGGGGCCTGAAGTTGTGCTGGCATCAGCGTTTGTTCTCAGCGGAGACAGAGGGGTACAGTCTTCAACATT
Source organism: Filicampus tigris (assembly GCF_054856515.1). Classification (NCBI taxonomy): domain Eukaryota; kingdom Metazoa; phylum Chordata; class Actinopteri; order Syngnathiformes; family Syngnathidae; genus Filicampus; species Filicampus tigris. The sequence goes on from NC_141234.1 coordinate 14,021,845, forward strand.
CAAGTCTGGAAGGGTGAAATCAAACAGTAAGGCAATCACAATCTGAAAAATGAACTCTTTTATATTATAATCATGTACATACAAATTCAATTTCAGTTCCGATTGTTTTTTTGTTTTTCAATTCAAAACGCGACCATGCTTGTCTCTGTGCGCTAGTGTGGTGCTGCAGCCATCACCAAATGCAATAAGAGGGATGTTTGGCATGAGTGCATAATTTGATCGACATATTCAAAATGTGCTATGCGTCTGGAATGGGGAAACGTGTCAAGATATCTTTTTTTTTTTTTTTTTTTTAAACTCTGTATGTTGTCTTTTGTTAGGCGTCGCTGTAAACGGCTTGTGAGTGCCGAGATGTCATAGTTCGATCCGAATTGATTATTTGATCAATCGGTTTGAATGGATTTTTTTTTTTTTTTTTTTTTTTTAAATCGATTTTCCATTCATCGTTCCAACCCTATTTTCCAATATAGAGCAGCCCTAGTTTTAATCAACTTTGAGTGCTAGTAAAATGAATAAATGAATGAATAATCAAGTTTACCGGTGCCATCCCAGCATTTCCTCTGTTCAGCAAGCTTCTGTAGACGCGATTTCATACCAGCGGCAGGAGGAGCTGAACCTTCGACTGGGTCGCCCATGCTCTTCAGTACAACAGGCTGAACGGGAACGCTGTCAGCAGCCCAGGACGTCTGCGTTTTGGGAGTAGCAGCCACGGCAATCTTTTCTGACACCGGCAGGACAGTTTTCAACTCGACTGGCTGAGTCCGAGCAAATAGTTGGGCTTCAGTCACCCCCGTAGAAGATGTAGGTCGGACACATGCAGGGACGATTGGGGGCTTCTTGTCAGTTGAGGGATCTGGAATGGGGGCTGGAGGTTGACCCTTTTGTTCCTCTACAGGCTTAACATTTTCTGATGAGCACCTGCGCTTGGATGGAGAAGGTTTCGAGGTTGGCTGAGGAACTGGGGGAAGTGAAAAACAAAATATATTTTTGAGTCATATCGCCCAGCACAATGAAGTAGTCAATCTGGTTAGTGTGACAAAAACCCTACCTTCGGCATTAACAGTTTTAAGGATCACCTCATTTTTGTCAGCCAGAGGCTCTCTGGGCCTTTTCACTATCTGTCGCTCTGCTGCATTTGGTCTTCCTGCCATCTTTTTCTGTAGGTTCTCTCTCCGAGCCCGTGTCCGCTCCAACAGTTTCTGAGGGGATTCAAACATTTTAAAATGGTCAACATGCAACGGTTTCTTTGAATTTCCAAAAAGGACGCAATAAAACAACTTCACATGACTCTTCAACACTCGATGGTCTGGAGTTCTTCTATTCAGGATCCCTGCAAAGGGGCTATCTTGCTAACGGTCGCTACTAAAAACGTTTCATCGTCGGATTGACAAGTGGTGTTTTTTCTTTCAACTTTATTTGGCAAGCAATGTTGTGTTAATACTGTAACCAGTCATTTGCGTAACTGGCCGGCAAGAAAAATCTGGGGTTATCCACATACAGACATTTGTAGTCATGGCTTTTGACACGGGGCAATTTTGGCGGACGAATTGCCTTTGTCGGTACCATATGTGATCGGGCTGTAAAATTGTCTCGGAGTCCTTTGGTGGCCTGCGCGCATGCTGATGATGTCACGGTTTATAATGTGTTTCTGAAATACTGTATATTTATTGGCCGCTGTGTTTGTCACTCCCCTAGTTGTTGTGTTTGTATGTTCTGGGTTACTAAATAAAAACTAAAATAAAGTACATTACTGCCACTTACTACATGCCCGGAGCCAAACACGAGAAATATTAATCACGCCACTCTCCATTTAAAAGCGTCGTTGGCGACGTGGCGAACGGGGAGCGTGAACCATGAAAATACCAAAAGAAAGAAAACTCCACCCATACATACAGTTAGACTGCACTTGCGGTAGACTTGCGCCCGGAACAAAAACAGGGCTATAAGTGGTGAGTGCTAACGCAAGCAAGTGATACACAGCAAGGAACAACATAACGGCAGAACACACATGAAAGGTCTTCTCCACACAAGATACAAATAACTGTTTGCTTGTCCACTGACTTTTCTATGGCACATTAGCTTCACTTGGCCTCAAACAGCCATTTATTTACATTGTCTTAACTGATTTCCAGCACTGCACCTTAACTGTGCGAGTTATGACACATTTCTGTAGCAGTACAAATGTCCCCACCACTCTTTGAGTCACACGGGAAAAACATTTCGCATGAGTGCACTGTGGAAGTCATGACACAGATGGATTTGAAATGGAAAAGAAAACAACTGGAGAAAGCTCAAGATTGCTTTCAAATGTTTTCAAAGATGGGATATAGATTTCTAATGCTGAGAAATGCTACTACCTTGAGTTAAAACAAACGAGCAAAGCGTGTTTTGTGAATTGTTAACCCCCCCCTTTTTTTTTTTTTTAAATTGAGCAGCATTCTTTTCCCCTACAGTCATCTGATGCAAAATTCCGGTTATGCTGTGCTTTCATCTCGGATTTAACCTATAAAATGCAGACGTTGATGGACATTCTACAGTCGGATCTCTCTCTTTTATCAAAAACAGAAGACGTCTTGCGAGCATATTTTAGTATCCGACAATTCTAAATGACTTTATATAAAAAGAAAAAAATAGTAGCTGTTACACAAACCCAATTCCCCGAAAAGGACATTCATTTTTTAAATCACAAAAAATAGATGTTTCGTAACTTACATGCTTTGTATATTTTGAGTTGTCAGTAAATGATTCACGGAAAAATAACCACTCTGTAAATGCTAAGATAAAAGGAGACGTTCTCTCGTTTCATTACACGTACAGTACTATGCAAAACTGCAAAGTCATATTGGCCAAACATTTTATATTAATAAACACTTTCATAATAGTCCCTTCGTAATTCATAATATAATTTGCTTTCGAGAGTATCAAGGGAGAGACGTGTTTCTACTCACCTCCGTAAAAGGATCCATTCCGGGCACTAATGTTGACTAAAGTTGTTGGCTGGATAGATTTCTAAAAGCTCAAGTACACTAAAACATCCAAAAAGATAGATCGAAAGGAAGTGAATCGACCGACTGAGCTTCTCCTCTTCCTGACTTCTTCTACCTCTGTACAAAACAACTTCTGTTCAACTTCAAATTCGAATTTTAGCGCCGACCTACTGCGTCGAAAGTCTTTCGACCAATCACAAGGAAAGACACTGTTTTCAAGCGCAATCAGCCAATTAAAAGAAAGTGTCTTTTAAAAAAAAGAAAAGGGAGAGAGAGAGAGAGAGAGAGAGAGGCCCAATCCCAATACCCACACGATTTGCGCGTTCCCGCCGAGGGTGTGTTGTCCCAATTCTACGAAGTTTTTTTTTCCAATCCTGCAAAGTGCTTTGTCACCCCGCCCGAAGCATATTACCCACAATTCACTGCGGATTTGACCAATACAGCGGAAAACTGACGTAATTCGGTGGAATTATTGTTCCTGTGCCGAAAAAATGTCTCTTCGAGTGCAAATATCCAATTATTACAAAGTTGATCTAATGTATGTGTATTTTCAATCGATGTTTTAGAATCACCGTTTACCCATTAGTTTACCTACGTATGTTGTCTTAATTTCATTGCCGTTCCTAGCAGCCGTCTGCGCATGCGCCGCATACCGTCCCCGGAGGCGCAAATAGTCCAAATAAAGAATCCATATCCTGTCGACTGGAAGACCAAGCCCGAGTTCTTCTTTACTAAAGTTTTAATATAACTTTAAAAAGCAAAATTGTCAAAACAACAACCCGTGCCGCCATGCTCACTGACGCATGGGTTTAAGTCGATGACGTCACACGAAGTGTCCCGATTCTGCAATTTTTGCACACTTGTAACCTGCGCCCTCGAAATCTTCGTGCACTTCGACTAAGTTTGCTTCACTGGCCACTCGTAGCAGTGTGAATGCCAACATCCATCCATCCATTATCTGTACCGCTTCTCCTCACAAGGGTCGCGGGGCGTGCTGGAGCCTATCCCAGCTGTCTTTGGGCAGTAGGCGGGGGACACCCTGAACTGGTTGCCAGCCAATCGCAGGGCAAACAGAGACAAACATCCACACTCACAATCACACCTAGGGGCAATTTAGAGTATCCAATCAACTTACCATGCATGTTTTTGGAATGTGGGAGGAAACCGGAGTGCCCGGAGAAAACCCACGCAGGCACGGGGAGAACATGCAAACTCCACACGGGGAGGCCGGAGCCGGGATCGAACCCGCGACCTCTGAACTGTGAGGCGGACGTGCTAACCAGTCGACCACCGTGCCGCCTGAATGCCAACAGTGTCGCACAATTAATCAGATCATAAGCTCCTCCCTTCGGAAACTGGGCCGCATTCCAACTGGGTCGAGTGTAGTGGCGCTACCTAGAAGGTAAGTTTATTCAATACAGTAGGAGAATAAACGAAACACACAAAAGGAGATTGGGGAATATATCAGTGAAAATAGTATATTTCAAAAGTGTGACGTTAACAGAGATTACATGCAGCTGGTAAATATTTACTTGGCAACAGTCTTTTTTTTTTTTTTATAGTACAACTAATACAAAAGTGACTCATACAATTGGGATGTTGAAATGTATTACTCATTAATTTTTCACAAGTAATGCATTCGTTACTAATGAGTGCATCAATTTACATGCTTCACTTAGCAATACGTTTTTAGAGTAACAGCAAAATAAATATCTCCAGATGCAACAAAACGACACCCAGGTTTGTGAAACAATGTCTGCCTTCTTCAGAACTTGTGCTACTTTTTCTACCCTTTATCATAAAAAGTGAACAACTGAAACTTAAGACCTTTTCAAAACCACATGGAAATATAAGGTTCAAGATACCTATGCAAGCATGTTATATACATTTCACTACTAACGGTGTTGAGGTTGGTAGCCACACAAAATAAGCACAAGAAAGCTTCTTGCTTGAGAGTAAAGAATAAATACATAAAATAATCAAATAAAATCACAAACACTGTTTTCTTACTTCAAGTGGTAAGTGCACACATATATACTGGCAAACAACAACAACAAAAAAGAATGTGAAATACAAAAATGACATTGCATTAACAATATCTAATTGAGTCTTCTGATGTAATTCAGTCTTCTGAAGTATCTTCTTCTAAGTTGGTTTGATTGGTTTCTTTATTTTTTCTCACCTCCTCCAATTTTTTGTCCTATCAAGAAGAAAAGAGCATTTAATCCCAACATCTTGGTGCCACAATATCAATTTAAGAAAGCAGGACAATTACTTTCTCCTTGAATTTTTCGTTCATTGCTGCCATCATTGCTGTGCGTTTCCCTTTGTTGGCTTCCATTTTTTGATTGAGTTTCTCCTCAGCCATCTTGCTGAAATTGTTGTTCTCTTCCATAGCTTTCTGCTGCACTTCTTTTTCATGCTCACGTTTTTCTGCTAAATGCTTCAAAACCTCAGCTTCATGGTTCTGGAAAAAATATATACATTTTATTCCTAAATCCTTTACAAATAGGTAACTGTGCAGTTCATTATACAAACAGAACATTGGAACACATTTCAATAACTATTTTGCTTTCATTTTTGGACACTGCCCTGGCATAATGTATACTTCAACAACTAAATTAAGTAACCTTGCGTCTTTCTTCTGCCGCATCCAGCTTCCTCTGAATTTCCTCCAGTGAGACATCCTTTTTCTTTGTCGGGGCTAAGGGGAAGTCACCCTTATTGTCTGGTGTAGGAACACCAAGGATAACCTCAAAGGCTTGGCCAGAGGCCCGCTTATCAAGCTCCTTGACCTGAATATCTACAAAGGGGGTAAAATCAAATCATTATATCAAAACAATTCAGCATTATTATGAATAAGTATAACTCTGACATATTCACCTTCGGGGGCTGCCATCTTAAAACGATGCTTGTTGATTTACCTTAAAGGACAAAAATGGTGGGATTAATTAACATGATCGCTGCAAATGGTGACGACTGGACAAAACGAGCAAATCCTATATCTTTAGCGCAGTGGCGACACCCAATGGTCTTCAACACAACTGCAACCAACCACCGCCCATCCCAAAACCACAACCAAAAAACGGTCTTGGCATCAGCCAGCAATCATCCACAATGAGTACCATTTTATTGCATTTTGCCAAGATGAAGTCCATGTGAATAAGCAAATATTTACAGCGCACCTTGTGTTGATAAATTATGTTGTGTGATAGGGTTTTCTCGATCGATAGGGACACTGGAGGCAGATTCGAACGATAACGTAATTGTCCCGTAATTAGGCGTGTAGTCATCTCTGGGAAAGAGGTGGGGTTGGGCACGAATAGTGAATATCATGGAGCACCCGTTTCCTGTGATGAAATGTGGTTTTAGTAGGGATGCTTGCATGCCAGGTCGCAGGTTAACGATGTAATGCTCCCAATATACTTTTATTCTTACGCACGCGCGCGCGGCTGCGAATGCGTGTACATGCATATATACACACAAATCACCCCCCACCCGATTTCAATCGATGCCTTAAAAAGCACGCTTGTCATGAAAAGTAAACCCATGTGCACACATCAATTTCTTATCATGACCTCATTCCAAAAGGGTGGGGTGAATGTTGACGCCGTGCAATAACGGTTGACGCTCCATGTGATGGTTACCCCATTTACAGTTACTGTTTTTGGCGTGGCCTGAACTACTTTGTTGGGTGATGTTATTCTGCTTCCCTCCTCACTCGGTAGCAGGCATGACAATCGCCATCAACAAAGGCGCCTTGACGGCGCTGTGATGAGCAGCAGCAAACAAAGACGCACTCACATCAGCTCACAGGATAAACAAGTCGCGCGCGTTCCATTGGCGAAAGTGATCGCCAATATCACGATTACTGTCGACAATCATGCATTCCATTTCAACTGAACCAAATTTGGCTTCATCAGAAAGACAAGCACCAATCGCGTCACTCGAGCGCACACAATGAAGTCTTTACAAAATGCCGCCCTATACCGACAACAACCTCGGCATTTTAATTTCTCACATAACACTGGAATATAAAACACAGACAATCGATTCACAACACAAGAGAAAAATAAAATGTTTGTCTTACAGTGCAAATAGGCAACAAGCATAATTTGGCATCATCTCTTGAAACGCCATGAAACCAGATTCACGCATGTACTTACTAATGTGTCCCGCACACGTGTGACAAATGTGGTTTTACACCAGGTGTTGATTTGACTGAACGATTGTTGCTCACAAATCGCACCAGTATGGCACTGGCAGCGCCGCACATAAATACGGAGGGTTACAGCCAATGTCGTCATACCGGTTGGTTGCACAGCCATTGGTTGAGCAGATTTATTGTGTGCAAATGCATGCACTGAAAAAACTCCTTTGAATTGACTTTGTTTCAACATGATTAAAATGTGGTAAACTGAACTGACATTTCCCGTCTTCTTCTCACATAATTAATGATCGTCAAAAAAAAAAAGGAATCATGTTAATTTTACAAGTAATTTATTTCATCATGACATCCAGGCTGCATGATTTTCTGATACAGAATCTGCAATAATAATAATAATAATAATAATAATGATAATAAGCTGCACAGAAAATGGATGGATACAATAATAATGTAATAATATGGTTAAGCGGTTTGGAAAATGAATTAAGAGGATGTAGTAATCCATCCATTATCGATATTGCTTATCCTCACAAGGGTCGCGGGGCGTGCTGGTGCCTATCCCAGCTGTCTTTGGGCAGTAGGCGGGGTACACCCTCAACTGGTCACCAGCCAATCACACGGCACACATAAACAACCATTCACACACAATCACACCTAGGGGCAATTTAGAGTGATCAATTAACCTGCCATGCATGTTTTTTGGAATGTGGGAGGAAACCAGAATACCCGGAGAAAACGCACGCAGGCACGGGGAGAACATGCAAACTCCACTCAGGGAGGCCGGAGCCGGGATCGAACCCACGACCTCTGAACTGTGAGGCGGACGTGCTAACCAGTCGACCACCATGATGTAGTAATATTAATTAGAATATAATATTAACACATTGTAATATATTCCAGAAAATTCATGAATTATACGCAAGATTCAGCAACAGGTAGATTTTTTTCTGTAACGTCAGTTATAAATTACAACGCATGGTCAAATCTGTATTGTGAAAGCTTTTATCGGTCAAACTGAAAATGATATGTATCTCAAAAACCAGTGCGGGAAAAAAGTTAAGATATCTTTTAAATCGGCGTCACAAATACTTCACGTTTAGGCAGGGGCATAGCCAGAAATTGTTCAATGGGGTGGCCAGAGTGGAAAAACACCTCAGCGAGTGGTGGCCAGGGGTGCCTGTGCGTGTGTCCTATGGTTGCATTTTATTTCATGAGACATGAGGCATACCATTACAAGAGGGGGCGGGGGCAATACCATAATCCCTATAACAGCAGTTGTCGATCGCGCGGACGCGGGAGTAGAAAGAAGCCTTAAAAGAAGCCTTTCACCGAGTAGGCTGAGATTATTTTTGGCCGCCTCGTGAGCACGTCACACGTATGAGGGCCGATTAGTGGGCCGGACTAAAATCAACTTCCGGCCATTCTTAGTCCGGCCATTTTTAAAAAATTTGTCACCCCCCACCCCTCCGCCCCAAAAATGGGCATCCGGCCGGGCCGGAGGGTCCGACCGGTCCGGCCCAGGGACGGACTGCTCAGCTCTGCTAATTTGCTTTGCAGCAGCAACGAGCTGCGCGGTGCACCCTCTCCTCCGTGTGGGAAACTGTACGTCATCGCAACATGTGACATAATGGACCAATCATAGCAGCAACAATTCCTGATGGGTGCGTGGCATGTGTTGCAGACCTGGCCAGAAGTGGATTTTAGTCCGGCCCACATGTATTGCAGACCTGTCGCCAACAGCACAATGCATCGGTCATGTGAATCAATGCGGCAGTTGTCGCTCGCGCTGACGCGGTAGTTGAAAGAAGCCTAGAAAAAGAACCCTCCGCCGAGTATGCTGAGATGAAATTTGGCCGCCTCGCGACCACGTCACAAGGCATGAGGGCCGGTTAGTGGGCCGGACTAAAAGCCTTTGCTTAGTCGAGCCGTTTTGTAAAATTTGTCAGCCCCCACCCCCTGCCCCAAAAATGGGCATTGGGCCCGACCGGTCCGGCCCTGGGGCGGACTGCCCAGCTCTGATCATTCCGAAGAAGACCCATGGGCAGGTTTTCCTCTGCTCTTCTAGAAGCAGTTGTGCTTCATGTTGTTACTGCAGTAGCAACATGCATGAGTTGGGTTGGGTTGGAAATAACCCAATTTTGGGTCAAACATTGATCGATCCGATACGTCGCTCAATTCGACCCAACATTCTGGGTTGTTTTTGCAGAAAACAACCCAAAAATGGGTAGTTTTGTACAAAACAACGCAACCAACTTAAAACCTATTTCATTGCACTACTGTAAAAAACATGTTTTCAACTCTCACATTGTAAATTCTTGCTCAATTAATGCTCATACTTCTGAAAATTATCTCAACTGCACTACTGTCAATATTGTATAGTTAACCATACCATAATCCATAATTGTAGTTCTACAGCATGGTGTAAATACTTGCACCTATAGCTATAGCCTGTTATAACCTATCAAGCATATACTTATATTTATACAATTACAGCCTTCATATATATATATATATATATATATATATATATATATATATATATATATATATATATATATATGTATAACCTACCCATAGTATACTCATAGCAATATATATTCATGTTTATAGTCCTCACACTGTGTACATCTGTAATTTATCTAAATTTATATTGCGAGAGCACTTCTAGATGGATGCAAACTGCATTTTGTTGCTCTTAACCTGTGTTGTGTGCAATGAGAATAAAGTTGAATTCTATTCTATTCTAAGAAGGTGGGTCAATTTGACCCAGTTAGTGGATGGGTCAATTTTTGACTCAAAATGGTGTTATTTTTAACCCAACTGGGGGTGGCCATTTTGTCACTTCTGTCGACTGAAAATTTGATCTCACACATCCTATGGCTCAGATAACGACGAATCGCAGCTCAGCTTCAGAAAAGAGGTCAGCTGTGATTGGTCGTTATCTGAGCCCTGAGGGTCTGTGATGTCATTTTCAGTCGACAGAGGTGACAGAATGGCCGCCCCCTGAGATGGCTAAAAACAGGTGGATTTTGTTGCTTAACTCATATTTCATATTAATCATATTGCCTTGTTTCAACTAATGAGCCTGCATAGAACACATTCTTGAAAAAAATATGTTTGGGTTGACTTCCACTTTAGATTTGTAAATGTTTATGTTGTATCCATCTTGAACACTTTGATTTATTGTGGCCGATGATGCACATACGCTGCATGAGTCTCAATAAGTAGAAAATCATTCCAGGTGATTCTTATTCCTGGTGGGAATTTTTTTTTTATGGCAGTTCAAACGTGAGGGAAATGATGAATTATGTACTGTATTTTGTGCAGACAGTTGTGCGGGAAATTATTTAACGTAAGGTTTAGTATACGCGCGCACTGAAAATTTAGGGGCGGATAATTTGACCACGGTAAACCAAAGCGTGATAGCTTGACCGCATGCAGTGAGCGACACACGCTAGACCTGACGTGCCAAAGAGGCACCAGACGTGTAACTAAGTACACCTTACTTGAGTACGATTCTTTCTTGGCACCAACATTCAGAAATGAATATATTAACATCTGCGCGTCGTGTTTGAGACGCTCATTTATGCGTGGAACCACGGCGACGAACAGTGGTGTTACCAGGATGCCAGGTGTGGGTGGGCATTAGCCTTACCTGAGGGGGGCAAAAAAGTGCTAAAATGCTCAAGTAGGTCGAGCCCCAGCGTAGGGCTACTGCACCTTAAAACATGTTTAGTTTTCTCCTTAATTGAGATAACTGATGTTGTGATTTGGGCTAAACAAATAAAAGTACATTTGATTTAGAATTTTTACATCCCATTCATCAGAACTACATCCAGTTTTCTTTGGGTGGCTCTCTTGTGGTCCGCGCTACAATCCCCTTATTGACCACGTTATGGCGCCAAAGAGTAAACAAATACCAAAGTGTCAATGCTGTACATGTGCCGGCAAAATGTATCTGGATCCAGTTGTTTTTATTTTGTGTAGCCACTTGAGGAAAGAAAATGGGGCCAATTCAACCTAGATTTTTTTTTCAGTGCACGAATGTCAGTCCAAGCTGTTCTCCTCGCTGGCGTGGCGTCGAGCATTGTGCACCAGGAAGTTTACACTTTCACTTTCCCTTTACAGCGTTCGGACGCGTCAAATTGTCGACCCATCGCTTTTCTCTTCGCGGGCTGTCAAATAGGACTTTGACACATGTGACTGCAGGGCCACAGTGAGCACACTTTTGACACGTACCCCATTTGGCAAAAATATCGCTAGGAAAAGAAGTCTGTTTCCAGCCTTTTGCGTCCTTTTTGTAGTCGGCAGAAGAATCACGGCTTGGTTGAATTCAAACGTTGTCGTTTTCATGGCTCTCTTGTGGCCGCAGCCAAAAGAGCAAACTGTTTATTTCGCAACTGTTTATTTTTTCCTCGGAAATGACAAAATGAGACAGAAATAAACACCCGTGGGGAGTTTTATTACGTTTGCTTTAACACAGCTAAAACTACTTTTTTTATGCCACTCGTAATGCAATGGAATGTGTTTATTGGCACTGAATGAGGCGTGGACGTCAACTCGTCTCTGGTCACGTGATTTCCCCGAAAGGACCAGCGCTTGCGCTTGCTCCCTGTTTTGATGTCTCCCCACCAGCAGGAAGGGAAGCGTCGCTTTTTCATCACAGGCAATTTATTTCAGTTTGCTGTGGTTGGACTGAAAAGAAGCTGGAGATGTGGAAGATGGTGAACTTGTTTGGAGTGTTTGTTTGTCGGGTTCGGTCCGTTTGCCCCACCTCTCCCGCTGAGAGAAAAGGACTGTGTAAGATTATATATAGATACTTTGTAAGATTATATACATACAAATACGGGCAAATTATAACTTTTGTAAGATTCAGCACAGCCCGGGATTGAGAGGTATGTGTTTGGCTCTATATTGCTTTAGGTTCCAGCCGCTCTCTCACTCTCCCGTCGCCCTCTCTGCTAGGGAGAGGCTAAAAGTGTGCTTGAGTCACCCACTCAGACAGAGACTCAGAGAGTAGCAGGAGGCGGAGTCTGTGGAGGCTCCGGTGTATTACGGTGAGAGTATGTTAGACAGTGGTTATGTTGAACAACTACCGTATTGTATCACCCAATACCATGACTTTGTTATTATCAACAGATATTAGTTCTCATTTTAGCTGCATTGAATCGAACGCAACAATGATAAGCCTAGCTTAATTTTTGCGTGTTGGTGAGAGTCTATTACCCACAGTAACTAGAAAGAAATACACAAAACCTCTTCCTAATTTATTTCGATATGGTCGGCAGCACTAGGGGAGAGAGAGGGGTAGAAAGGGAGGAGAGGCAACCTGGTGCCCCGGAGAACACAGGTAACACACTCACGGAGAAGCAAAATATGAACAGTGGCTGAAGTTAAAAATATCCCATCCAATTTAAGATGTATGCTGATAATTATGTATTTTCACCTCATCAGTTGACCACGTTATCTTCACATTTTGATGGATTATCTATTAACCATTTACTATTTTAAAAAATTATGAATTGATACTGGCGGCACGGTGGTCGACTGGTTAGCACGTCCGCCTCACAGTTCAGAGGTCGTGGGTTCGATCCCGGCTCCAGCCTCCCTGGGTGGAGTTTACATGTTCTCCCCGTGCCTGCGTGGGTTCCCTCCAGGAACTCCGGTTTCCTCCCACATTCCAAAAACATGCATGGTGAGTTGATTGGACACTCTAAATTGCCCCTAGGTGTGATTGTGAGTGCGGATGTTTGTCTTTGTGTGCCCTGCGATTGGCTGGCAACCAATTCAGGGTGTCCGAAGACAGCTGGGATAGGCTCCAGCACGCCCCGCGACCCTTGTGAGGATAAGCGGTATAGATAATGGATGGATGAATTGATACTGAATTTTTATCTTCTTGGTAATAAAACAGTTTGTGTTTGATAACACAGAGGTGGATTATTTATTACTTATTTAAATGACGGAATGAATATTTTTAATGACTGAAAGATGTTTGTATGTGGTTGTTAGTGGAAAGGCAGGGTGATAAAGGAAAGGGAGAGGAGATGATGGTGCAAGAACAGGAAGAGCCAGGTAAGAAAATGGACTTACTTGTGGACTTTATTTTAAGCATCACATCCTCATTACATTGTCCTTATACGCTTTTCCATTTCATTTTTTACTGTTAAAGGAGAACAGGGAGAGACAGTTGAGACACGGCATTCTGATTGATTTTGCATTTGTGGAATATAAATTAAGCAGCAAAATGCACTCGTTTTTAGCCATCTCTGGGGGCGGCCATTTTGTCTTCTGTCGACTGAAAATGACATCACAATTGCTCACAACGACCAACCACGGTTGAGCTGTTGTCTGAATCTGAGCAGTGATTGGTCGTCGTGAGCAGCTGTGATGTCATTTTCAGTCGACAGAAGACAAAATGGCTGTCCCAGAGATGGCTAAAAACGAGTGCATTTTGCTGCTTAACTTATATTCCACAGATGAAAAATTAATCACAATGCTGTGGTTCAACTAGTGGGCCTGCTGGGAACATCCATTATCCCTACCGCTTCTCCTCACAAGGGTCGCGGGCGTGCTGGAGCCTATCCCAGCTGTCTTCGGGCAGTGGGCGGGCGACACCCTGAATTGGTTGCCAGCCAATCGCAGGGCACACAGAGACAAACCAACATCCGCACTCACAATCACACCTAGGGGCAATTCAGAGTGTCCAATCAACCTACCAAGCATGTTTTGGGAATGTGGGAGGAAACCGGAGTACCCGGAGAATACCCACACAGGCACGGGGAGAACATGCAAACTCCACACAGGGAGGCTTCTCCTCACAAGGGTCGCGGGCGTGATGGAGCCTATCCCCTGCTGGGAACATATTCTTGAAAAAAATATGTTTGGGTTAACTTCCGTTTTAAGTAGCTTCAATGGGATGTCTCTTTCGCATGTAATTTCAGAGTGAACTTCCGGCTGCCTTCATGGTGATAAATGTGCAACTGTAATATTTGACATGTGAATAAATGAATTGAATTGAACCATACTACTTCAGACAAATTCCTTGTGTGTTTTACATACTTGGCCAATAAAGGCGAGTCTGATTCTGAAGTTGTTATGAAGAAGCCAATTGAACATGAGGAGAACACGCAAACGGCCACACCAGACGCCGCCCGCCAATAATGCCATATGGATGTTGCTGGAATGGACGATGGCGTAGTGACTTGATGTCAACTTGAAGTCGAGCCCAGGTACGAATGGGCGTTGTTCGGGAAGGACTTCGATCCGCTTTTCGCCGCACTTGTTGTCCACTCTGGAATTGAGCATGAGGGTTCTGTTTTCAAAGTCGAAATTTCAACGTCGCCGTGGTCGCGCACCAACAGGTTGACGGTGAGCCTGCCGCAGAAACTTGTCGAGGTAACGACTTCTCTTTGTGTGTGTGCGTGCGTGCGTGCAGGAGGCTTGGGGTGGTCCCAGCATATTACCCTCTTTGCTTTGGGATTGGCGATACTCAAGTAAATAATGGTTCCAAGCTTAGTAAAAAATTGTAGTTGAAAAATACGATTACTCGTGAGGAATTATGGAAAATTTTGTGATTAGTTAAAAAATTGTTATCGTTTGACAGCACTAATAAAAATATATATATCATATTAACCAGTACAGGCAAGAGTTCATTTGAAACATGGAATATTGTTGAAAATAAATGTTCACTGAGCTTTTAGATTTAAAAACAGGGAAATAACAGTCTCCTTGCAAATGAGGTATTGCTTATTTCAGTGGGAAAAAATACTCTAATTTCCACCTATCCTTAAATTGTCAACCCTCTTGTCAACTTCTCTTTTTTTTATTGTCGCCATTCTAGCCGCAGCCGCTCATTCGTGCACATCGGAGAGGTGAGGGGCTTCGCTAGGTAGAAGACGACGACAACATTTTTCGACATCGCAATCAGGTGGCCGACGCTGTGCTAATGCGCCTTGGTAAAGTTCAACAGCTGTAACAAAAATACATTCAAAAAATAAAAATATACTAGGTATACCAAGCTCCTCGCTCACCGTTCTCCAAGCCTGGTCTCCTTGTTTTCTTGTCCCGGTAGTGGTAGCTGGCCGTGTTACTGTATATATCTCGGGGTGTCCAAAAACGGCAAAGACAATGTTTCATCCATTTTGCGGGGTCACACAGGGTTATGTAGTTGGACAGAGTGCTGCTGCCCTCTTGTGTGTAAACGTGAAGTTGCATTTAGAGTGCATGTAATACTTTTGTCAACGGGGCAACGGGCCAGACTATTCATTTTATGACAGAGGCTGCCCTGCGGGCCGGATAAAATTTGACCGCGGGCCAGACTTTGGACATGATGCCCTTGAGGAAACGTGGCCTGTAAAGGGAAGTTTACCCAAACGGTTTTTTTTTCAAGAGTATGTTGTCCGCAGGCCCACTAGTTGAAACAAGGCACTCTGATGAATACTGCGTTTGTGGAATACCATTTTTAGCCATGTCTGGGGGCAGCCATTTCCTCACTTCTGTTGACTGAAGACGACATAACAGGGTCTCAGGGCTCAGGTAACGACCAATCACATCTCACCCGTTTTCTGAAGCCGAGCCATGATTGGTCGTCATCTGAGCCCTGAGCATCTGCAGTGTCATTTTCAGTCGACAGAAGTGACAAAATGGCCCCCTGAGATGGCTAAAAACGGGTGCATTTTGCTGTTTAACTCCATCCATTATCTATACCGCTTATCCTCACAAGGGTCGCGGGGCGTGCTGGAGCCTATCCCAGCTGTCTTCGGACACCCTGAATTGGTTGCCAGCCAATCGCAGGGCACACAAAGACAAACATCCGCACTCACAATCACACCTAGGGGCAATTTAGAGTGTCCAATCAACTCACCATGCATGTTTTTGGAATGTGGGAGGAAACCGGAGTTCCTGGAGGGAACCCACGCAGGCACGGGGAGAACATGTAAACTCCACCCAGAGAGGCTGGAGCCGGGATCGAACCCACGACCTCTGAACTGTGAGGCGGACGTGCTAACCAGTCGACCACCGTGCCGCCGCTGTTTAACTCATATTCCACAAATGCAATACTATTCAGAATGCCATGTTTCAACTAGTGGGCCTGCATAGAACATATTCTTGACAAAAATGTTTGGGTCGACTTCAGGGGCGGAGCCATGGGTGGGCCTGGGTGTGCATAAGGCCCATCAGATTGACAGACTGCCCACGAAATGAGATTCATGAAAAAAGTATATACTTTCATTAAAGCATCAAAGCATCTTCCAAACCGCTTATCCTATATAGGGTCGCGGGGAGTTGCTGGAGCCTATCCCAGCCGTCAATGGGCGAAGGCAGAATACACCCCGAACTGGTCGCCAGCCAGTCGCGGGGCACACATAGACACTGTCACTGAGCGGGAATCGATCCCACGCTGCCCGCACACAACTCAGGCGTGTGTACCACTACACTATCAGCGGACTACTTTCATTAATTTTTTTGTAAATTATTACATTATTTTTGAATTTGTGTCTTTTATTGTATTGAATATTAAGAATGGCACAATTGTGGTTGTCAAAGGAAGATCTGAACTTCATATTATTCAGTTGATCATTCATTTTATTTGAATATATAGGAGGAAGGCGGCACGGTGTTCGGCTGGTTAGCACGTCCGCCTCACAGTTCAGAGGTCGTGGGTTCGATCCCGGCCCCGGCCTCCCCGTGTGGAGTTTGCATGCTCTCCCCGTGCCTGCATGGGTTTTCTCCGGGTACTCTAGTTTCCTCCCACATTCCAAAAACATGCTTGGTAGGTTAATTGGACACTCTAAATTGCCCCTAGGTGTGATTGTGAGTGCGGATGTTTGTTTGTCTGTGTGCCCTGCGATTGGCTAGCAACCAATTCAGGGTGTCCCCCGCCTACTGCCCGAAGACTGCTGGGATAGGCTCCAGCACGCCCCGCGACCCTTGAGAGGATAAGCGGTATAGATAATGGATGGATGGATAGATAGGAGGATTGTGGTCAACGAAAGAAATAGTCAGGCCCACCCTGATTTTTCCACAGCCACCCATTAGCCACGTTTTAGCTCTGCCCCTGGTTGACTTCCACTTTAAGGTTTAGAGATTTTACTTTTCAGAAAACCAATGTATCCCGCTGGCTTGGTAATTACCGCTTTGATTCGCCGGGAAGAGCTGGACTAAGTGGCTGTGGGGAGATGTACATCTACATGATGGCAGATTAGCAAACATTAACGCTAGATTTAGCAGATTATGGCAATGAGAACATCTGGAAAAAATACTGATAGCATTTAACACTGAAAAATACTTGACATGTTTTTCTGCAGCCCCGCCTGTTTAAAAACCCACTTTGCCTCGGCATAAAATACTCCACATGACATTTCAATTTATCAGATCCACTGAGCAACAGATCTGCGCTATTCAATTACCGGTATCTAGCGCTAGCTCCTACCAACTTGGTTCATTAGCTCCGCACCATTACAAGCCTCTGCAATTCAAGAGGCGTACATAATCAACGCGTGGTCAACTCGTCTAATGTACATCTGAAAGATAAGGCTTTAAACTGAAACATTACCAGGTCATTAGTGTCAACTGCTAGAAATGTGTGCTTCTGACGACTAGCTAGTTAACAGAGCATGTCCAACCAGTAAAATTCAAGTTAAATGCACTTTGTGCTACAATTTTGATTGTCACCCAAGAAAGGAATGGCCTCACCAGTGGTTTATAGTGAAAGCATCTGCACAAGAAAAAAAGCACTCAAGAGAGCGTGTTGCCAAGTTCTTTATTTTCTTTTAAAGATTCAGAGACATGAGCTCTAACGGTAACGGTGCAGCTGCAGGGTGTTACGCCGCTTCCATGCTGCACGACGGGAACCTCCGATGGTCTGGTGGAAATTGTGACCCTTGCCCAGCCCACGGCTCTTCTTTCCTGCAGAGGTTAGGCCTCGCATCTCTCTGTGCTTGTGCACAGCCTTTGTGATCCATTGGGTGTCTGGGTTGCGCCTAATAGTCTTATGGAATGGGTCGATCAAAATCACCTCAAAGAACTTGTAGGTGGAGTCCTCACCCACCCAGTAAGAGTTCAACACTCTCAGGGCGCCACAGTGACGGCCGGCACGGTCCTACAACAGACAAAAAAAAAAAGTTGGTTGAGAGTCTTCCTTTCAGGTCATAATACAAACCAACCAAATAAAAACTAGCACACCAACGATTTATTGGACAGTGAAAATAAAATTTGTCAACCATGATTTGGGAATACAGTAAGTATTCTCTAGAGAGGAATCATATTTGCATTGTCCAATCTTTCCTTATTACGGAATTTCCTTATGTGGGAAACGACTGCGGTACATGACCTGTATAAACGTGCAAGTATGTTAACAAAATACATGTGTAACAAGTTAACAACACAGGCAATATAATAATAAACATTTTATTAAACAAAAACTGCACTATAAAGCACAGGTATATGAACAAAATACAGGACAGTATAACAAACATGGTCCAGATCCTGTTGAAAAAAATATACTGTAACACCAATGCAGTACAGTACTGTACTTAACTAGAGTAGTAAACTGTACTGTATTTTAATGTTGACTTTTGTCAGACTTAGGAAAAAATTAGTCTATTTGGAGTTGTTGTGTTGGCTTCATTCTTTGCTGTATGAAAATGTTTGTCTGCGTATCATACAGTTTTGTTGCTAATTGCAAGTAACGGTGCCGTTGATGTCTGGTGATTCTTGTGCATACAAAAGGACACGTTCATTTACGCCACTGTACTTTGTCCGTCGAGCCGCAAGCAATTTCCTTTGAGCAGGCAAACTGCTGGAATCGTACTGAGCCAGAATTGAATCCTTGTTTTTCAAAGTCTCGTAGATTTGAGTTTTTTCGACTCCAAGTGTCTCCTGGATGTTTTTTACTTTGTGTCCAGCTTCGCTTAAATCGGATGCATTTCATTCTCTCATTACCGTTCTTCTGCGTTTGGACGCCATGAGCTACAGACGAAAATGTAAATGAATACATTTGAAATCTTTTGCAATTTCAGAAAAACGCGTGCCAAAGAAGTAACTTACATGTCGCCATTTTTTTATCTGATAATGGCGGAGCGGTCAAAGTTTTTCCATAGTATCGAGTGGAAAATGCGGGCTTCGCTATGGCTTCCGGGTTCCGGATACAATACTGGAACTTCGTTGTAAGGAATCGATCGTTAATGTAGCATAGTAGTCGAAAATTTAATGCATATGTTTTTTTTCCGAGTGAGGGAATTTCCGTTTGATCCGATGATGGCGGAGAAGTCAAAGTTTTTCCGTAACATAGAGCGGGGACTGCTTGAGTTTGCGCTACTCCGGGCTTCGCTATTGGTTCCGGATACCGGAACTTCCGTTGTCAGGAATCGGTCGTGAATGTAATATAGGAGTAGAAAATTTAATGCATACGTTGTTTTTATTGGTGAAGGAATTTCCGTTTGACAGAGGTCCGTAGGTGGGAATACTTACTGTATGTATGGGCCAATTGCCGGTTTACAGTGGTTTTAATAAGTCAAGATTTAAATTACGGCTAATACTGTCGGTCACCGGTAATTAACTCTTCTCTACTTTTTTGAAGGGACTTCTAAGCAGGGCCACTGCTTTAAATTTCGCGGAGAGCTTTGAAATCTGGGGCAAATTCCGCCATCGCGGAATCGCAGAGACCTGTGGGGACTTAACAGTGGAGTTTTGTATAATGACACTGCGGCATTTTTTTTTTTTTCAAGGTCCACTTCTCATGTATTTGAAACGTTAAACAAATTAATTATTTTGGGAAATAATGATAGTAGGGGTGGGCGATATGGGGAAAACAAACAAACAAAAAAAAACGATATTTTTTCCAAAAACTCGCTAACGATAATTTGACGATATTTTACAAAAAATATTTTAAATCTGCACTTGCTTCACATACCAATTCTGGATAGACAGCGTTTGTGAACAACATCTCTTAAATACAGCTTCTGCAAAACAATGATACTCCACGACAATATTTAACAAAAAATTATGTATAGACTTACATTGATTTTGGGGAATATTTATGTCATTTAAATGCCTCTGCTGTTATTCCATAATGATGTGACATTTTGAGCTGCAGTTAGTACTAGTGTACCACTGTCAACTATGAGAGCAATCAGAATGAGAAAAAGTTGTTAACTACATCAATCACAATGAGAAAAAATGTATTTCATATGTGACGTGTGACGAAGTGTCACCCAGCGAGAAAAAAAGACGTCGTCATGACAACAGACATTCTCATACATTGGCCACCGTATTCAGAATAAAGTTGAATAGCAAAACTGCAATTTACCGAAAAGTGCATTTTCCCACTCAGTCATCGCTTTGATATGGAGACTTGTGACTTTATTCCTGTTTGGGTGTATGCTGGCGTCACACTAATAAGCCGCGTCGTACTTTGCGCAACAAACTCCTCGGGAATACAGGCTAGTTATGAATGATGCGGACTACAAGCGTGTAAAATGAATGTGAACCGAGCATCCACGATGTCACGTTTGCCTTGCTCGCTGAAGTACTGAGTGTGTGTGTGTATGCGTGAGTCTTGTTTAGCGTGATTGCGCGGCCGCAAAATTTTACAAATAAAGTTTATATTTGTTGGTTCAAGTCAGCGACTCTTCTGAGTATGTGTGTGTTTACTAAGCTTTTGTTTAGCGCGATTGCGCGGCCGCTAAATTTTCCTCGTAATCCATATGGCTCGTCGTGCAAAAGAATTGCTCTTCACGGTGACCGTTTTGGCACATCTAACAATGTTATTCCCACTGTCTCGTCAACCCCAAACCATTTAGACTACGGACGACATGGACTCGCGCTCGACACTCCTGTTTGAAACAGCTCCGCTGCAGAGCGGACAGAGTCACGCGATTGGGTCCTGCCCGCTGATTCGGCAACTTGCTTCCTCAATACACACTGATTTTTCAGCATTTCCTCATACTTTGCGGCTGTCGACTGACTCAAGTCGTTATGCTTTTAGAGGCAGTGTTAATACTCGACAATGTAAAATTACACAACGTGAAAGCAAGATTGACGATGAAATCGATAACGATATACCGCCCACCTCTTGCAGATAGTATTTATGACAGAACTCTACCAATGAGTAGTCTGCTCATGAGATGACAATGCTTGTTTATCTGGTTCATTCAATAACATACAATTGTTCTTTTTTTTTTATGCAATGAAACCTACATTTTTGTAGGTGCTTTTTTGTGCTTGTTGTTGATGTTATTGCCAAAATGTGTTCCGTCCATAAAAGTAGATTCAATTGAGATAATATATATTGACGTAAAGTTCTGTAATAAAAACAACTAATTTCCCCAAAATGTACGAATCCAATTCCAATGAAATTGACACATTGTGTTAAATAAAAACAATACAATGATTTGCAAATGATGTTCCAACTGTACTTAATTAAAAAAAAATATACAAACATTACTGCAGCTCAAAATGTCATTATTCATGTCATATCATTATGGAATAATAGACATTTAAATGTAAACATTCCCATAAATCAATTTAAGACGAGGCAATTTTTAGTTCTTCATTGTTAAATATTGCCGTAGAATACCGTTATGTTTTGCAGAAGCTGTATTAAGCAATTTAAAATATATACAAGAGCTATTGTTCACAAACATTATCCAGAATTGTTCTCTGAAGCAAGTGCAGATTTAAAATATTTTTTGTAGAATATCGTCATATTATCGTTATTGACTTTTTTGATTCCCCCCCCCCCAAAAAAAACACTCAATAACGATAATTTGGGGACAATAGAGATTTTTTCTCCCACTGAGCAGCGAACACTTGCATCTGTTGGAAAAGGGAGTAAATTGCGTGTTCACGTCAGGGTTCGTTCAAGGTCGCAAATGTTCGCTAAACATTTGGCAAAAATTCTCCAGACGTTTGCCAACAGTTTCTGTTTCTTCCTTGACGCAAGGACATTTTGAACATGTTAAAAATTCTCTCGCGACAAGTACAGACGAACGTCTTGTTTAGCGTGATTGCGCGGCCGCTAAATTTGCGACCTTGAACAAACACTGATGAGAACGCAACATTTGCAAACACTCGCAAATGTTCGCCGCTCAGTGGGATAGGGGCTTTAGGGGGCATGTCTGGTGCCACCGATAGTGGATGATTGTGGTTGTATAAGGGGTATGAACTGCGAATATCATATCTAGATATCAATCCAAGAATGACATCACCCAGCCCTACTCCTAGTAATTGAAAGATGACTTGGACAGTCAATTCGACTGTATGAATTTGTATAGTGGCTACATGGTCAATAAGAGCACTGATGTTGCAGTTGAGGCTGCTACGCTGGTTTACATTACCAAAAGTACTTTGCATAAATGTAGCAGGGTTGATAAAAGTCTACCTTACTCCCTACTGTGGGAAACTAAAAGCACTTCCGCTGTTTCAGGAAGTTTCCGCCCATAATCCACACTGACCAAAAATAAAAACGCAATGCGAGCTGGACTCAAAAGATGTGACTTTTTCCTCCACACACAAATGGCCATTTCCCTCAAATATTTTTTCACAAATTAATCTGTGGTAGTGAGCATTTCATCTTTGTCAAAATAATCCATGCCAGCTCACAGGTGTGGCACCATCAGGATGCTGATTAGACAGCATAATTATTAAACATGTTGCCACAATAAAGAGCCACTTTGAAATGTGCAGTTTTATGACACACCGCAAAGCCACAAATGTCACAAGTTTTAAGGGATCTTACAATTGGCATGCTGACTGCAGGAATGTCAACCAGGGCTGTTATGGGCAACGAACACAAGTGCATTTTATTGATGGCATGTTCAATGCAGAGAGATTCCGTGATGAGATTCCTTAGGCCTATCACCCGGCGGGTTGGGGGCGCGATCAACTGAACTGTGCAAGCTTGAACTGCACTATTCACACTAGCAAAATGTCATAACATTTCACAAGTGGCAAGTCTCGACCACTGTTTTTGGGGCGATTCAAAATATGAACTGCCGTTGCATGTTGTGGCAAGGTCTCAAAGTAGAGCCCATCAAATGCACACAAGCATTCACACAGACCAAAAAAATAAAATAAAACCAATTTCCGGGTTTAGGACAGCCGCCATCAAGACAATAATACAGTGTATACAGCACATTGTGTCTTTCAATAATACTGAACCATGTTTAAAATTTCATATGTACCATGGATGAAAAAAATTGATTGCACTTGCAAACTTTTTTTTTTTTACCGTTAATCATCAAAAATGCATCCATTGGTACATATGAAATTGTAAATATGGTTCAGCTATTTTCCACGTTCCTTTGTAACTGCTCGGCCCCGAAAACGTCTAATGGAACAGTGACCATCCGGGGCAAAGCACGCGAGGCCATCTCGGTGTAGAACTGGGCTACATGAAAAGCGCCGTAATGCAAAGGATACGTATTGCACTGTGTGAGACAAATGGTGGGCCCACTGACTTGTTTTATGCCCCCCCCACACACACACACAATAATGCATATCTGCACATTTCAGAGTGGTCTTTTATTGCGGCCAACCCAAGGCACAGCTGTGCAATAATCAGCATCTTGATATACCACACCTGTGATTTGGTATGGATTATCTCGACAAAGGAGAAATAAATGCTCACTAACACAGATTTAGATTCGTGAATGAAATTTGACAGATACGGTGTTTTGTCCGTGTAGAAAAACTTTTAGATCTTTGAGTCCAGCTCACAAAAAATGGGAGCATAAACAAGTGATACGTTATTTTTGCTCAGTGTACATCAGAACCGACTGGAATAAGTGGATATATTCTGCCTAAACCGCAGTAAATCTTGGACCATGTTTTGAGTGTCAGTCAAAATTAGGGGGGGGACATACCTCAGCAGTGGACTGTAAACTGCGGGCAAACTTGATCTGGTTAACACCGTGGTGCACTGGTTTTCCATACGTGGCACCTTTGGGCACAGGGCGCTTACGACCACCACGGCGCACACGGATACGGTAAATTACATAACCTGTTTGAATGAAACACAAGAAGTTACATTAGTATTCCCTAAATCATAAACAGGTTTAAATATTACATTGTTACTTAAGTAAGCATCAGTCCACAACCATGTATAAATCACAGTGCTGACATATTGACTGGACCTTTCAAAAAACTGTCAACGATTAATATAACGGCACCACAACTCAATTAACTCCACAGAAGACAAACTTCATACTTATTGACAAGGTGAGCAATGTATGTCATTTACCTTGTTTGGCCTTGTAACCCAGCCTACGGGCTTTATCAGGTCTGGTAGGTCTTGGTGCGCGGTGAAGGTTCGACAGTTGGCGGTACTGCCAGCAGCGCACACGAAGCAAGAAGCGCATCACATCTGACTGCTTCTTGCGCCACAACTCCTGCATATAGCGATATGCCCCCATGTTGTTTTATCTGCAAACAACAAATCCATTCAAGAACATAACTGTTCGAATTCAAGAGAGTATCACAGCTTCCTTCTGACTTTCTTAAGAATAATAATTATTCCTGGCTGCACAAGTGACTAGCCTTTATACTCCTGGAACTATTGTATCAACTAATCAAATAACTAGCAAGTCTTAACGGACACTATTTCCTGACCTATGCTTCACGTTATAGGTATGTGACAATGGACTCGCGTCTGCCATTATTTGAGACTCCATTTGCTGTGTGCCATCACGTCACGCAGGCCTGTTTTTAGATCTATTTTTATTCATCTATTTTAGATATGAGTGAAATCCCCTCTGCAGTCTTGATTTCAATTTGATGCTTTTCATGCAGTATTTCTGTTCCTTGCATACATGCATGATAGTTTATCTTTCACAGCCCAAAAAGCACTGAAAGATAGTTTGGTTTGAGCACATGCAAACAAAGTTGCATCCAATTTGTACGAAGCCGGAAATAGTAATAGGGTGCCAAAATGTTTTGCCATCTAAATGTGAATGGTGGGGATGCAGGATTGCCGTCCATCGGGATAAGACAGCCGCCCGTTGCCAGAGATGGTGTGGGAACCCAGTAGCCAAAGAAACAGCCAGATGGGAGTTGCACTGCAGAGATGGATTTTAAGGCAAGCGCCGTCATTCCCAATGCTTGTCTAAACTGTACTTCTCTTTACTCCTACATGTCCCTACGCAGCTGCACATCGCATTGCAAAAACACTCAACAAGTTTTAATTTAATCTAATATTAGCTCTAATCAGAGATTAGTAAAACAAAGTTTAAAATGTGCTAATCAGTTTTTTATATTAAGCAGAGCTGTCTTGCAACATTTAAAATTCATCTCAATTTAGTAAAACTCACTTTAACTTAAGTTAAACTGTGTTCAACCTGGTTGATAGGAATGATTGTGGATATTGAAAAAAAGAATAATACGCAAATGTATATAGGATAGGGCTGCACTATATATCGAAAAAAATATCGTGATAATGTTTAAGCAATATATATACCGCAGAGACATGCAATAATGTCATGGAATCGTATGCTTTTATCTGAATTTGACCAGTCAGATGGAAACTTAAATGCGCATTGCCACATCAAAGTGGGACATTAACTAACTAGGGGAATTACAATTAATTTCTTAAGGAAACATTGCGTTTGCTTAGTGTGCCGCATAAAAATAAATTACTTCTTTTGAAACAAGTGGTCATTTCTGAGGTCTTGAAAATGTCACAACTTCCTTAATTCTTAACATGTTGACAAAATGTGAACACCGTTTTATTCCTTTATTCAAGCTCTTTGCAATGACATTGGGTTTACTGGGTGGGGGTTATCTGTCTTTTATTGGTAACGTACGTTATGCTGGACATGGATAGCGATGTCGGTCACAAATCGGTTAAAGGTACAATGACCAAATAAGACGCTTTTAGCCAGAAATCATCCAGTTTAACAAGGAATGTTATCCTCAGAGTAACGTACAATGCGGAATATTCAATTTTCGTAGCGCCGCTTACTCAGAATATGCCGAGACAATTAGCATCAACATATGTGGTTTTAAGTCAAGAAAACAATTTCTCCGTCGGCAAATAATCTTCGCCACTTGTTCACAAATCCAACGTGCACACAAAACCTAACACCTGATAAAAGGATGAACACGTATAACATGAGATTTCAATAAGATTGTGCTTATAGGAAGAGCATTAAGGTTCTCTTACATGATGGCGTACCAACCGGAAAGAGAGAGCACGATTAGCAAGCATGCTATTTGAACACGCTTCTGACGTATATCCTTTGTTGAATTGAATTACGTACGTTACCCCCACCTACCGGACTGGAGTCTGGATTAGTACGGTCCATGTCTCTTTTGGTCATTGGGTGGTATGTTTGGTATGGAGGCAGGTATTAAAAATGGAAAATCGACTGGTTATTTGATTGTTGATTGTGTTTAAAACAGAAACACCAAAATTGAAATACATCTGGTTTTCTAGAATGTCGTCTGAAACGAGTAAGACACGCGTAAAAAGTTTGCTTTTATTCTTATTGTTATTATTATTATTATTGTAAATGACAAGTTAGTTAAAACTAACCATTGAAAATCAGACATTGCTCATGAATTGTGGTTCAGCAGATTTATCTAAAATTAACTGGTGAAACGAGCCTAGACAAAAATGTGGGGTGGATAGATGGATGTTCCACACAGGCCTATTGTATTTGCAAACCAGTGAGCACAAATTGTGAGCAAAACATAAGCAAAGGGTTGGGTTGGGTCTGTTTGTTTGTTTGTTTGTTTGTTTGTTTGAAATGGGCTGGATCACAGAGTCCGACATCTCCTTGTCGGTGGACTTTTCACAATAGCGACCAACTCAATACACTCATCCCTAAATGTAGTGGACCTCAATCACCAGTCTGCGGACCGCCATTTGGTACCGGGCTGCAAAAATACATCCATACAGTGCATACATACATACATACATACATACATACATGCACACACATACATACATACGGTGCATGCTTATGTATGTATTTATTTACTTATTTATGTATAAATAAAACTGTGTTTATTCATTTAATTTAGTAGTGGAGCATATATGGCCAAAATGTGTGTCATCGCCCAGGCGGGAATGTTGGTCGCCCCCCACCCCCATGTTTGCAATGGAGCCTGTAGGCCCAAAAATGTTGGCCAACTGACTGCTTACAAGTTGGAAGACAAGTGTGATAATTTGACGACACAACTTCGTGTAACATGTCCCTTTGGTCAAATTATTTTCAATCTTTTCTAGGGGTACCACCATTTTTGTCCAGGCACGTTTCATGACTTTATTATTATTTTTAAATAAAGCCACAGTTAAAAAAACAATTTCTGATTTTTATGAGTTAATTTTAATTAAATTAAAGTTTTATTTTATTATTAATGTTGTTGTTGTTGTTATTACTACACATTTTCTTATTTCATTTAATGTATTATTTTCCTTATTTCTTTATTTAACAGTGGATACCACCTATTTTCTCAGGCGCTACGCTTTCGCCATCTCCTGGTTCAGTAAGAGAAATGCTGTTGGTGACAACTTCCGGGAATCTTTTTCGTTTTAGAATTAAAAGTTAAATCAAACTGTTTTTAGACTTTAAACAATAATGCTGTCTTGCAATAAAGATGAAGTAAAGTGAATAGGAGGTGTGAAAATGTACTGATGCGAGTTTCCTGTAGAGTGCACATGCAGGTTACAGGAAACATTTGTTGGAAATAACCGTCGCTACGAAGCACTTCTGCAAAACCACAAGTCTACCACTTTCAACTGAGGCCATGGCAACGACCATCATTCTGCATGACAATAAGGACGTCAGTGGACACTGGATCAACCAGACGAAGACATCTTTACACTTCCACTTTTGATGCATGTATAAAGACTGGGTCTAGGAATAGATCAGGAATAGAATAGATATCTCTCTTGCCATGCCTGTCTGCAACATGTGCAGGATTAATGGTAATCCGGGTCATCAAACAGAAGCATTGTGGGTAATGGAGTCAAGGCCACCCGAGTGAAAGTTAACAACAGAATCCGAAAGTCACATTTCATAAAATGACTTAAAACGATGTAAATCTATCTCCCTTTTTCCGATTTTATTTCTCACATTGGAACCGTCGTTTCTGGACGATAGCTGGAGTTGGTTCACAGGCTCCCGTGTGCCGTGTCTGATGGAACGCCGCACGCAGGTCCTGTTGTGGTACACTAACATTTTGTAGCGTCTACTACGGATTATGGAGGCATTTGTCAGCAAACTGACTTTTTCTAGAATCCAAAACACCGTTTTGGTATACCCACGGTTGACATCAAACAGCACGAGAGGACGTGCTGCCTCATGATCACACTGCGACCACGTCGAACCGAGTGTTGCGTTTATGGACTCGGAAATCTCACCACTCAAAGTTAACGCAACATGACCTATTTTCCTCAAACCCTGAATGGCAACACCTAACAATAAAAGATACCTAGGACGTTCAAATATACCTATTTAGAGTGCTAAAAAAATTATGTTCCTCCTAATCTTTTACGTTTTTTTCCATTCCGGGTGCATACCAAATTTTGAATGTGTAGATTAAATTATTCACATTAGAGAAGCAAAACAAAATAATTTGGATTAATCTTAAATAAAGTGGAATCAAATACAAATCCAAGTGTTTAGTTTAGTTTTATTTGGCACAGTGCTTTTCCCTAAGTTTACTCATTTGATTTAACTCTACATGAAAAAAAATTCTTGGTGGCCAGGAAAAGTGAAATATGTTTACAGGTATTGTTTTTAGTATTTATAGGTATAGTTTCGTAGTGGTGCAACTCAGCATTGTGTATAGTTTTTGGTTCCAAATTAAAATGCACTAATCATTTATGGCAAAAAAAAAAAATGAAGGCCACTGTGTCGCCTTCAACTTCAACTACTCCATCGTTTATAAACATGCCAGGAATGCTGGTACGAGCTGCAAAGTTTAAAACAAGTTGAATGTACTTTCACCTTGATTGCCTTTATTATTCTTTTGAACATACCCTACTAAAGCAGGGGTGCTCAATCCAGGTCATCAAGGATCCCTATCCAGCTTGTTTCCATCTTTCCCTACCTAAACACACTTGATACAAATGATCACAATCGTTATCAGGCTTTTGCAAAGCTTGGTGATGAGCGGATCAATTACATCAGGTGTGTTGCAGGCAGGGAGAGACGGCAAACAGGCTGGATAGGGGCTCTTGAAGACCGGGATTGAGCACCCCTGCCCTAAAGAATTGAGGCTGTAAACTACAGATGCTTATATTAGAGCCTGGTGCGATGATGCTGCGATTTTCACATTATTTGATTAGTCGACTAATCGCGACTACTGTTGGTGATTAGTCGAATTGGAGAATAATCGTTTGTGGCAGCCCTACTTGATACGCTTGCACCAAACATCATTGCATATTGCGTTTGTGGATGGCTGCAGCACCGCACGAGCGCACAGGGACAAGCATGGTAGTGATTTTTTCGAATCGAAAATCGGGAACTGAAAATCGAATCGGGGCTTAAGTGAATCGTTACATCCCTATGAAGTAGTATTTTTTTTTGCGAGTGAATGTTCAAACTGTGCATACTGTGTACTCACAATGGGAAATAAAGCCTCTGCATCGTTTTTGACATAACTGGGCAGCGACAATCCGTCCCCGGTTTCCGTCCTGCATATTCAATGGACCCACGTGGCCCCAACCCGTCCTTCGCCGCCGACAGCCAACAGCCGAACATAATCTTTACGTCTTTTACGTCTTTACGTCACAGGCAGGTGCCACACGACCAGACACGCCGCCAACCAAAGAAAAAATATCAAACAAAAACAACTGACACACACACACACGGCCAGCGTTGTCATCGGTGAAATAAAAAGAATATGGGACACGTCATTGTGTCTGTGGGACCGCAAGGTACACCACACCCTTTTATTTTTTATTGTTTCCTTACTGGACCGCGTGTCAGTAGTGTGGCACCTGCATGTGACGCGGTATTGGTAAAGTCCGTCCTCGACGCCGGTTGGCTGACTCCGACCGACTGGCACCACGTGGGTTGATTGAATATGCAGGACGGAAACCGGGCGGAGGGTCACTGCCCAGCTGTTTTTGATGAACACTTGGGCCGACTACATTACTGTATTTGAGTGTTGAAGCTACTTAGAAAGCTACAGTAAGAATTTCTTCAGATTCAATTTCATCTTCATTTTTCTAGGTGTCAAAGAGTTTGAGGATGAGAGGGGAGGCAAACCAGCAATCCAAAAATGTGACATCAACCCACTGCAGCGAGTGAACTGCTTGGTACAAAAAAAGGTGTTGATTTGATCCAAATCAAAACGGACAAAAAGTTCAAGACAGAAATAAGAAAGGGACCCGATTGTCACGGGTGGAGCAGGAATTGGACCCAAAAGCAGACAGGAGACAAAAATAAAAAAAGTAAAATCCCTTATATGCAAAAATTCAGAGCAAGGCAGTGCAGGGCATGGAAGGCAAAACGTTCTGACAACGTTTAAGTGAGTAACTCCATCTTACACGCACAACTCTTTGTGACCAAATAAAGGACAAAGCGACTGGCAACATAAGGGAGGGCATGACCCAAACTCAGACACAGTATCATAACAGTACCCCCCCCTACCCACCCTGATGTCATGTCATGTCATCTTCCAAAGCGCTTCTCCTATACAGGGTCGCGGGGAGTTGCTGGAGCCTATCCCAGCCGTCAACGGGCGAAGGCAGACTACACCCCGAACTGGTCGCCAGCCAGTCGCAGGGCACGCATAGACACTGTCGCTGAGCGGGAATCGATCCCACGCTGCCCGCACACAACTCAGGCGTGTGTACCACTACACTATCAGCGGACACCCACCCTGATGTGATTGTCAATCCGAATCGCTAACTGCTCAAGAGACTCTGGCTCATCCCGAGTAGACAGCTGATCTTGAAGCTCCTCGGACAATTCACATACAAAAGCTGTTTTTTTTGTCCGGCCTCATTCCATCCACTTTCAGAAGCTAAAATCCTGAACTCGATGGCATAATCCACAGCAGACTGAGAGCCCTGATGTAATGACGTAATCCATTTGCCTGATGACTGATTAATGAAAGGCTGATCGAAGACTCTGCACATCTCCTCAGAAAAAGAAGCAAATGATTTCAGTGTCTCTGACTTTGACTCCCACAAGGAATTGGCCCACTGCCCTGCTCTTCAAGTTAATCACATAGGCCAACTTGGCGCGACCGTCCGAATATGCGCTAGGTTGTTACCCAAAAACCAAGGAACATTTCAACAGGAATCAACCACAAGCTCCTACCTCTCCTGAGTAATGCTCAGGTGAGGGAAGGTTGAAAAGACACCGCATTGGTCGGTGAGTCGATCGCTCCCTGACTGGAGGTGTGAGGCTGGGCTAGAGTAGGTGATGAAGTGCTTAGTTGATCGCTGGGTGAAGGTTCTGAATAGAGTCCGTAACCTTCCTTCTTCAGGAGTTGATCATGTGTGCTGAGCAGAGCACCTTGTTGGAATGCGTTATTTGAGTCTGCTGAGTCCATGACTGGTCAGAACGTACTGTCACGGGTGGAGCAGGAATTGGACCCAAAAGCAGACAGGAGACAAAAAGTAGAAAAGTAAAATTCTTGATGTGCAAAAATTCAGAGCAAGTTCTGACAATTCTTGATGTGCAAAAATTCAGAGCAAGGCAGAACAGGGCATGGAAGGCAATACGTTCTGACAACGTGTAAGTGGGTAACTCCAGCTTACACACAGAAAAAACACGTCCAACATGACCAAATAAAGGACAAAGCGACGAGCAACATAAAGGAGGGAATGACCCAAACCCAGACACATATCATAACTAGGGTTGGGCATCGTTTGAATTTGGACGATTCCGGTTCCGATTCTTTGATTCGATTCCGGTTCCTAACGATTCTCGATTCCGATTCTTAACAAAACAAAAAAAAAAAAGGAGTTATTCTTGGACAAATCACATGAACTTCTCTGTTCTTCAATTTCAGAACTTTTTACTATTCGTGAAATTTACCATGGATTATTCAAAGGGCTGTTTTTAACCAGTATATTTATTCTAATAAATCTTTTGTATAGGTCGACTGGTTAGCACGTCCGCCTCACAGTTCAGAGGTCGTGGGTTCGATCCCGGCTCCGGCCTCCCTGTGTGGAGTTTACATGTTCTCCCCGTACCTGCGTGGGTTTTCTCCGGGTACTCCGGTTTCCTCCCACATTCCAAAAACATGCATGGTAAGTTGATTGGATACTCTAAATTGCCCCTAAGTGTGATTGTGAGTGCGAATGTTTGTTTGTCTCTGTGTGCCCTGCGATTGGCTGGCAACCAATTCGGGGTGTCCCCCGCCTACTGCTCAAAGACAGCTGGGATAGGCTCCAGCACGCCCCGCGACCCTTGTGAGGAGAAGCGGTACAGATAATGGATGGATGGAAATCTTTTGTATTATTTTTCACAAGACAATACAATAATGCAGCTGTTACTGAAAACATGCTACTGAACACCAATTGATTAGCTAACCTTGTCTTGCTTTAGAAAAAAAATATATATGACAAACACAAGGAAGGAAGGAAAGTCTAGCTAATCTAAGCAGTGTATGTAAACATATGATGCATATGTGTACAGTGTGTATGTATATGCTGCAGCTGCGTATGCTATAAGCTAAATATTAGTTGGATATGTGCATTTGTGTGTTGAACTTGTTGGTTCAATGTTGCAATTAGACGTACTTAGCCGATTCTGACTTTTGGGTCATAAGCTGCATCGCGTCAGTTCCATGGCTAGGCGTCAGCCGAATGAACCATCCGGGCGGGCCCGGGCAGGATCACCGACCCCGCGAAGGGCGACTGCTGCCACTGCAGCGGCTGCTGGGGAGATCCGTGGGCAGTGCCGAATGCACGCCCAGAGTCGCCGGCGCCGCGGCCCACGCTTGCTATCCGGTACGAAGCGAGCGGAGGGGCTGACCGAGAGGACCACGGCAGCTCCAGTGGGGGCGAGCTTCTGTGCTATTGCGACGCAGCTTCGGGGGCAGGAGCCCGGGGCTGCGCGCCATGCGCGCGCACACTTAAAAAAAGAGAAGTATTTACTTATTTTTTTTAATCGGTCGTACTTCGTTCGTAGCTCTTCCGGGCGGCTAACTAGGAATCGAAACTTAGCACCGACATTCAAAAATCTGAACGGTTCCGGGAGAAGTGGACTAATGGATCCGGTTCCACTCGATGCCCGATTCTCGATGCCCAACCCTTATCATAACACCGATCAACTCAAACAAAGCTCCTCCACAACACAAAGGCAAGTGAAAACATTTGTGATTTAACAGTTCCCACCATGAGGACTAAATGCAATCTGTTTTGAAACCCAAGCGTGATGGGAAAGCGATGGACGCGCCACCTGGAGGAAGACGAGCGCATGAATCCACAGCGAAAGAGCCCCGAGACCGCGCGGAGGCCGCGTCAGCTAACTCACTCGCGTCTCACTCGGAAGCGGGCCCGGGGGCGAGCTCCGAAGGGGCGTGGGCAGCTGCAAAGACAGCGAGAGACGAAGACCGCTTTGCAGCAAAGCTGGACATCAGAGCTTGACAGGAAGCGTTTGACTTACAAGCTGCGGTGTACTTGGATGCTAGGGAAAAAGAGGAAGAAAGTGTCCGTTTGTTTTGGTCCCAAATCGTGCACGGCGGCGGCGGCGGCGGCAGGCACACATTGGCGTGGCTCACCTGCACCCGCTCGGCTTGTGTGCCGCTTGACAAAGAGGAGCGCGAGCAGCGGCAGAGCCAGCAGAGCGAGGAGCGCCAAGGGGACAGCGACGGCCAGCGTCGTCTTCCCGACTTCTTCCTCTGGACGAGAGCCAAGAGGAAGAGGTGAGAAGGACGACATCAGGCGAGGATTCTCACCTGCGATGATGCGCGCGTTGCTCAGGATGCTCCTTCCGTCCAGCTTGGTGACCATGTCGTCCTTGACGCCCGACAGCTGGAAGACGCATTCGTAGCGGCCCTCGTCCTCGGCCGCCAGCTGCGCTTTCAGGTGGGCCGTCGTCTGGAAGGTTCCGTCGTGGTTGGGGAGGGTCTCTCCCATCTCCACGTCCTCGTGGAGCTCCTCGCCGTCCTTCCTCCAGAAAAGGGCGGCTCTGGAGGGGTAGAACCCGCTGGCGTGGCAGGTGATGGCAGAGGACGGCGTCTTCTGCAGCAGGGACACCGCCGGGAGCTCTGCGCGGGGAGAGGCGGCCACAATGTGCCAGAGGACCAACGGCGAGAGAACGAATGATGGAGAGGATGTGTGAGAGAAGAAAAAATGACCAGAATGTGTGATAGGACAAAAGATGGAAAGAATGACAGATGGATAAAAAGTGTCAGAGAATGACCAATAGAGAGAATGTGTGAGAGGACCAAAGCAAAGCTAGTGTGAGAGGAGAATGATGGAGTGCAGGTGTGAGAGTGCAAAAGATGGATCATCTGTGTGACATGCGTAAAAATGGGGAAAGTTAAAGAGAAGGAGCGTGAAATGATTGAAGATGGAATGTGTGAGAGGAGAAAGATGGAGAATGTGTGAGGGGAAGGCAGCGAGTGCAGCTTGCAATGGCCGCCGTGTTGCTCCAGGGGGCGTGCTGCTACCTGTTCTCATCAGGACGTCCCTCCCATTGCTCACGTGCTTCTTCAAGTAAGAAGGACATTCCTTGGTATGGTAATGCTTCTTGTATTGAAGAGCGAAGTCCCGTTGGTCCCAATGGAGTTTGCTGGGGAAAGCTTGCGGCTGGACTGCGATCCATCTCAGCGTCTGCAAGTCAAACGACAGGAAGTCTTCTCCGTCGTAACTGATGTGAATCCAATCGTCCACCTCGTCAGTCTCATCGTCCCATTCGCAGCCAGACATCCTCTGGACCGTGTGAACACTTTTTGTGAACACAATTGATGATACGAGATGACTAAATATTCCAATTCTGGCAAGATTGGAATCCGAGACGACGCTGTTCGGAAATGCTTGAGCAAGTGCAGCACTAAAGAAAACAAAAAACTAAAACATTTTGTTTGTTGGATGCCTAAAAAATGTTCAACGATTCAAATTTGATATATGTGTGTTTCAAATTGAAACATTTCAAAACCTAACAACTCCCTACAGGAAACAGTGATTTAAAACGGCAAATACATGTTGTTTTTGTGTTCATTTGAATTATGTTTCTGTATGTTCAAATTGAGTCTTCCAAACATCTCAATGGATTTGCCAACAGACGCCCACACGTCATTTATTTTGGCGACTTCTGTATTTGGCATGTTAATTGAACAAGTTTGCTTAGATATATACATATATATATATATATATATATATATATATATATATATATATATATATATATATATATATATATATTTTATATTTGCTTCTTGATTCGATGGTCTATTTTCTATCATTGAGTTGACTGTGTTTGCACATCCTCCAACGATTTCAGCAACTAGTGATGAATTTGCGAGTGTTGTTGTGAAGGAACTGTGTCCTGAGCAGTTGCAAGTGTTGCTTCCTTCGGTCAAGTCAAGTTGTGAAAAACAAGCTGATCGCGAGAGTCAATCACACCTCGGGGCAATTTAGAGTGTCCAATCAACCTACCAAGCATGTTTTTGGAATGTGGCAGGAGAACATGCAAACTCCACACAGGGAGGCCAGAGCCGGGATCGAACCCACGACCTCTGAACTGAGAGGTGGACGTGCTAACCAGTCGACCACCGCCCGTGTCAAAACCATATATATTAATTCATAAAAATACTCTGTAGAGGGGGGAACGGAAAAAAATATGAATCGGCGAGTATAATTATTTTTATTCTTCTGTAATTGTATGTTTCGGTAGTGACACATTGTAGGGACGGGCAAGATATTTGGGAAAAGCTAGAAAATACTATTTGAAAATTGACGGTACTTGTACTATATTTGTGCCCCTTAGATATGGTGCACCATGAATACAATAAAAGTTTTTCTGGAATAAAATACAAATTTCACGCATTTTCAAACTCTGAATTTGAACCAATTCAGTAGAATGGCCCATATATATCATTTTTCTAAACCAATTTTTATGACAGAATTTTTTTGCCCTGAACACACCAGAGTTGGTCCTGTTGTATGCAAACCTTTTCATTCCTTAGCCATTTCCGTGCAGGGCTCTAACTCAAAAATGGTCCTTCTAAACAATAATAGACCATCTTTTAGTATGTTGTTAAGATCACTAAGATGAAAGTGTGTCGAGATAATGTGTCTAGTTTGTGAGTGTTTTTTTCCGTTTTGGGCTGCGAGCTGAGAGCACGCATGCTCCACTTTCACAGTGATTGGTGGTTTAACTGGGGGAGGTTGTCTTCCTTATTAGTAGGTGCGGTCACCTGTGTACGGTAGTTACGGTTGATCTTGTGGTGGGGCGAGCGTGGGGAAGACATTTTTGCTGACCGTGAAGTAGTGATGATGAGATGAAGCCCCATGAAGCATCAATATTTTCAGTCACGTATCGTCTAGGGTCGAAGAACACCAAGCCCGACGCCTTGTCCCGCCTGTTTGCAGTTGACAAGCCCCGTACTGGTCCCAAGCCTATCTTGCCACCCACCTGCCTTGTAGCTTCTCTCACCCTCGAAGTGGAGGAGATGGTCAAGGACACCTTGGGGAACCACCCTGTCCCTGGTGGTTGCCCCCCAAACTCATTGTTTGTCCCGGATTCCGTCCGCTCTCAGGTGCTGCAGTGGGGGCACTCCTCTAGACTGACCTGCCATCCAGAAGTACGGCGAAACGCTAGCCTTCCTGTGGCAGCGCTTCCGATGGCCCATTAGGGAGGAGGACACGCAGTCATTCGTGTCGGCTTGCACCGTCTGTGCTCAGAACAAGTCGTCATTCAAACTCAGCTCCGGTTTACTTTGGCCGCTTCCCATAGCCAAGTGGCCATGGTCACACACCGCCCTGGACTTTGTTACTGGACTACCGCCCTCTAAAGGTAACACTGTCGTTCTGATCGTAGTGGAAAGATTCTCTAAGGCCGCGCACTTCCTGCCACTCCCCAAGCTCCCTTCCGCCAGGGAGACTGCTGACCTGCCTGTCCAACATGTATTCCGCCTGCATGGCATTCCCACTAACATTGTCTCTGGCCGTGGCCCTTAGGCCTTGTGTACACGTAGCCGGGTTTTTTTTTTTAACAACCGAATAACAGCTGCCGGCGTTTTACCGTAAAAACGGCATTTTTCTTTTTTTTTTTTTTACAGTGTAGGTGCAAACATGGAGTAAATAATAAACATAACATAATTCGTACAATGTTTATGAATAACTCCAGTGTTATGAAGCAATGATACGTTGAATGAACCAATGAAATCCTCCACACAAACCGAGGCCCCGTTTGTCATCGGTCACGTGATTTTTTTGGGACCCGATACATGCTCCGAATCGGGGCTTCATTTGCATTGCCCACTTTTGCTCGAGCCGCGCTCGCAATCGTGAGTTTAAGAAACGTCAATGTCAACTTCTTCATGTTGTGGAAAGAGCTGTTCTGTCCAAAAGGGTTACCTTGCATGGCAAATGAAGTAAGTGCCCCTCATCTTTTCATTCAATGCATTAAACAAGATTCAAGCCAGTGCAACAGTTGGCATGTGCGTCATCAGTGTTTCAACTCCGTTTCTTTGGACAAAACGTCCGACTAATTCAGTCTTAATATATGAAGTCGCTTCATTAAAAATATGTAAATCCGATTTACCAGATTAGTGATTGCAACTTTGACTCAAACACACACACAATTCACACTAGATTTCTGTAAACGACAATGATTTATTTTCTACAGCTATTGAAATCTAGACAAAACACACTGCAACGTTCAGAAACAGAAATAGAAACACAATAAAGAAATCCTATGCTCAGGCAAGTCTAAATAAATGAAGAAAAACGAATATCACAAGATTGCCAGAGACGGCTTGATTGAATGAAGACACAGGGTGTTCGGCATCTTTATGCTGGTTTTGACCTTTTTGTGACCTCTTGCTGAGATAGCACTTCCTTGCTCTCTGCGGTTGAATTGGTGTTGGTCTTTCACTGGCTCCGGAAGGTCGCTCCAGAGGCTGGGTGCTGGCACTTCAAAAGGGCCATAAATGTGTATTGCAGGTCCGCTGCAAAGGATCGGGGGGTCAAGCCCCGCGTTCACCCGATCTGGCATCCCATTTTGCGTTGCATAATTGATGACAGAAGCACTCAAACTACAAAATAAAGTGACACTCTGTCGTGCGCTATGTGACACATCTGCAAGTCTCACTTATTACAGGGCACTCAAGTGCTCACACATACAGTAAATGCACACACACGCACACACACGCACCCCCCCGCCCCCCCCCCCCCACACACACACGCGCACACACACACACACACACACAAACACACTTTTTCCCATGAAAATCCTCCACTCAGTCCTCAAAAACCTCCAGGAACAGAGGAGGGAATAGCTCAGTTGGACACTCCAATTTCATGTGAAGGAATCGGCTTGCATGGCAGGCACCAATCATTCGCAGGTCTGTCACCTTCATAAGCAGTTTCGGCCAGAAATGAGGTACTTTATGTTTGCGGTAGTTGATGTAATGTTCAAAAGCCAGCAGGAACTCCTCTTGGCAGCGTTCAACCTGCTCCACGCTACTCAGGCCTGGCCGATCTGATGAAAGAAACCAGGGATTCAATAGTTGATAGAGTTTTACTGTAATACATGCAACAATGGGAAATAGATTTGCAGCAAATGCCACTTTGTGCTTTTCTCTTGGTTTAGAAAAGATTATGATCGAATTATATTGACAACCAGTCAGAAAAGGGCGGAGTGTCCTCTCCAGGTCAAGAATGAGATACTACCTCAAGTGGAGGAGGTCAAGTATCTTGGTGTCTTGTTCACAAGTGAGGGAAGAATAGAACCAGAGAGCGAAGGATGGATTGGTGAGGCATCTACATGGACAAAATGTCTTTAATCCGATCAGAGTTCGGATTAAAACTATGATCGGGTGCACAGTTTTTATGGACACTAAAAATATTGATCCGATTAGTTCGTGCATCACATTTTCGAGCGGAACAAATTATTTTGACATGCACAGATTGACCAAATACACCGGAAACAGTAGTAGTAGAAGAAGCCGTAGCGACTTCCGTGTCAACAAAACATCGCTCCGTCCATTTCTACTTGAAACGTTAGCGTTATTTTGCGTATTTTTCCTGTTTGCCCCGTTACGTCGAGTTAACACTTCCTAATGAAGCTGAGTATGTACCAGCTCAACCTTACGCCCGCCATGTCTTTCGCTCGCTCTGCTTGTATACTCGCTTCCGGGAATAACAGAAACGCGTAGTCTGACGTCAACGATATGAGTGGTAAAGACGGTTTGTTCCTTAAATGTCGGAATAAGTGTTTTCATGCCCCAGGTCTAGTCTCAGCTGTCTCTCTGAGGCCAAAATAGTCATATTCTAGACAAAGAAGACAGTTGATTTGAAGGAAGAGTGAGGGAGGCCAGCTACGTGACGATGGAAAGACAATCTCTAAACACAGGATGCGGACGATGACAGCACCTACTATATCCCCCGGATACAATGTCGTCCATTCCAAAGAGACTCAGTGATTCTACCTCCAACAAATAAACAAAAACGTGGACTCTTCTGCCTGTGTGAAAGCTCCACCACCTTTTTACAAATGAACGGAACATCAATGAGGGAGTTTCCACCCAACGAGTCTTGATGATGAATAACAAGCTCTCTAAGGCATCTTAATGACTGTCCTCTTGTATTCCAAAATGGGAGCATGACTTGGGGGCATGCAACTTACCGTATATATAAATAGTAATATAGTGTACATAATAATGTTTCGGACTAGCGCTGTCCAACCTAGTCTTGATGCATTAACTGATGAAGCTTGGTCGAATCAGAGGCAAAAGTTATTCAAGGGCAACCAGAACAGAATAATCCATCCATTATCTGTACCGCTTCTCCTCACAAGGGTCGCGGGGCGTGCTGGAGCCTATCCCAGCTGTCTTTGGGCAGTAGGCGGGGGACACCCTGAACTGGTTGCCAGCCAATCGCAGGGCACACAGAGACAAACATCCGCACTCACAATCACACCTAGGGGCAATTTAGAGTATCCAATCAACTTACCATGCATGTTTTTGGAATGTGGGAGGAAACCGGAGTGCCCGGAGAAAACCCACGCAGGCACGGGGAGAACATGCAAACTCCACACAGGGAGGCCGGAGCCGGGATCGAACCCACGACCTCTGAACTGTGAGGCGGACGTGCTAACCAGTCGACCACCGTGCCGCCGAACAGAATAATGTTTTATTTTATTTTGTTTTTTTAGTTTATTATATTACAGAATATTTGCAACTAGTTTTTAATAAAGATATGCTGGTGCGCATCCTGAATACTGTTGACGTGCCCTTGAAACAAAACACCCTCTATAACAAACATAAGACTGACTTCCTTTGACTTTCTAATCAGAATATAAAAATATTTCAAATTAATCATACTTTTTTTTTTTTTGCACAATATAATTTTTCTTTTCATTGTGGCTCTAATACTGCTTTTTCATGAAATACAAAGTAGATAAAAACATTTATTTTTAGTACTATTAAATGTTGGAAATATTGCATGCAAATTACTAATCATGTTTGTATTTTGGGGATTATTAGGCAAGTTATGTTCTGCACGTTTTCAGAGATTGGGTGCTTACCAGCTGAAAGCAGAATAACTGCTTGTAAAAGAGCCACCTCAGAGTCATCCAAGTTAAAGGAGGACAGTGAGACACCAAGGTCAAAAATGGCATCTGACGCCACACCCAGGCCTCCATTCCTAAGTTGACCTCGTGTGACTGCCATCTCTCCATTAAGTGTGAGGGTCTCACTCTCTGGATCATAGCGAGCAGCAGCACGCAATGACATGACTTCCATACAGCAGCCTTTAAGCAAGATGATCTGGTCTTCACATGGCAGCTGTTGACAAGAAGAGACACATTTCCACAATGGTTTATTCATATTTTTCTTTTTTTTGAAAAAAAAAAAAAAAAAAAAAGTTGCAGAAGTGGACACACCCTAAAACGAATGCTATGTTTTTGCTTTAATTAAAGCATTTATTATATTTGTGTAGCTTTCTACAACTTACTTGATCAAATCTCGGTCAAATTATATGGACGGCATATAGTTACGATAAAAAGTGCGTGAACCATATGAAATTGTATCAGTCTATTGATAATTATTGAATTTGTAATTTTTTTTTTACTAAAATAAATATTTATTTAGAATAAACTATTCTGAAATGTAAATAAATATTTAAAAATAAAGTCCTACCTAGAGAATAAAGGTTTAACCTTTAACAATAAGTCAACTATGAAAAATTCAAATTAACTGGTCAATATAACGTTTAATAAACACCTTTTAAAGAAATATTGTGCTTAGTACGGCTGGGTGAATCATGATCTATGTATTTCACATAAGCCTATAATTACAGATTTTTTTAAGCAATTAAAGTGAGATCATTTAATAATAATAATTAATAATAAATTCAATAAAAACTAATTTTCATGAAATTTACACTTTTTTGTACCCATTGTAATGTGCAATGTTATTTACATTTATGCTCCCCCTCCTTTAGATGCTGACCGCCCACCCCAACGTGATATAACAATGTTTCATTGGCCGAAATTTTTTTAGCATCTGTGCGGCTGATCGGTAAGTCGTTACATACAGTTACTAGTTACCTATTAAATAAAAATACTGTAGTTACTAATATAATCCAAGTACCATAATATTGAAGTAATGTGACTTGAATATCGTCACTGTCCTGTGAAAAAGACGTGAATGATGTTCCTGCGTTACAGACATCGGATTAATGTGAATTTTTCTTTTTAATTCCAAAATTAGACGTGTGAGTCACTTGTGGTGTGGTGGTACACACGCCTGAGTTGTGTGCAGGCAGCGTGGGATCGGTTCCCACTCAGTGACGGTAGTCAATAGTCTGTGTGTGTGCCCCGTGACTGGCTGGCGACCAGTTCAGGGTGTAGTCTGCCTTTCGCCCATTGCCAGCTGGGATAGGCTCCAGCACCTCCCCGCGACCCTGTACAGGATAAGCGGTTTGG
The DNA here is from genome assembly GCF_054856515.1 of Filicampus tigris. NCBI lineage: Eukaryota > Metazoa > Chordata > Actinopteri > Syngnathiformes > Syngnathidae > Filicampus > Filicampus tigris. The sequence continues at coordinate 14,064,069 of NC_141234.1, forward strand.
AAGATGACACATGACAAATTAGACATATAGCGACAATATGTTTAATAAATTTTGGATTACTCTAATACCAGATATGTAGAAAAAAATCAAACGGGCGATGGTGCCCTTTGCACTTATGTGCGTGCTGTGCGTATAGGGAGCGGCGGCCCTGTCCTCCAGCAGTGTACAGTAATACTTATTTGTGAAAGTCGCTACCGCAAACTAGTGTCGATGCAGTTTAACTTTCATACAATGTTCATACAATATAAGTGTAGCGAACTAATACTCTCTTGGAGTGAATGCATTACAGCTGACCAACTGTCGTAGGACGATTTAACTTTTTATCTGGCTCATTATTGTCACATTGTACATTTATTGTTTAACTTGCCGGTGAAGTATGGTGCTAAGGGTCGGTGCTGGCTAGCACCCGTAGCGAGCACGTACTTTACTTCTACAGCACATAACCATCCAAAGGTGTTGGATCCAGGGGCGGAGCCATGGGCGGGCCTGGGTGTGCACAGGCCCACCCAGATTGACAGACTGCCCACACAATGAGATTCATGAAAAAAATATATACTTTTAAATTTTTTGTTGAATTATTATATTATTTTTGAATTTGCGTTTTTTATTTTTATTTTAGTGAATATTAAGAATGGCATAATTGTGGTTGTCAAAGGAAGATCGGAACTTCATATTATTCGGCTGATCATTTTATTTGAATATACGATGTGTCGGGATAGGAGGATTGTGCTCAGTGAGGGAAGTATTCAGGCCCAACCTGATTTTTCCAGGCCCACCCATTAGCCATGTTCTGGCTCCGCCCCGGTTTGATGGCGTTAGTGCGCACAATACAGTCGAAAAAGCATGAAATTTGGCAAGAGTGTTTATTGCAGATATCCCTCTCAGAAAAGAGATGACTCTTGACGACCAATCATGGCTCACCTGTTTTCTGAAACCAAGCCATGATTGGTCGCTCCCTGAGCATCTGCGATGTTATTTTCAGTTGACAAAAGTGACAAAATGGCCGCACCATGAGATGGGCAAAAACGGGTGCATTTTGCTGCATAACTCATATTCCACAAACGCAATATTAATCAGAAAGCCATGTTTAGATTAGTGGAGGCACATCATCTATCCATCGGCCTATTCCATCTGACTACGGGCGAAAGGCAGACTACACCCTGGACTGGTGGCCAGGGCACACATAGGCAAACAACCATTCACACCCACACCTCACTGAGTGGGAACAGATCCCACGCTGATAGCTACATGTATTTGTAAGTACTCGTAAGTAAACGTACTATTGTTGGGAGCGAACAGTGTGTCATTGATTCATCCGGCCAAGGAAGAATGTTAAAACTCATCACATATTACCTTCTCAGAAAAAAAGCATATCTGTTTGCAAAACAGCAATACGTTGCTTATTCATATTCATATTATTTCTTGGGAAATACTTTCTCTCCACACCACAGCCTCCATGAGCATAAATAGTGTTAAAGATGGTTCATCATTGTCTTCAACTGTACTTTTTTCACTTCTGTTGCACTGTTGTAGATGACCCGACCGCAACTGCGAAAATACGTAGCAGGAGTGGAGAGTTCAGGGATAACAGACGAGATGCTGTTTCTCTCTTATATACATATATATATATAATATATTTATTTATTTGTGTATATATATGTATATGGATATATATATATATATATATATATATATATATATATATATATATATATATACACACATATATATATATATATATATACACACATATATATATATATATACACACATATATATATATATATACACATATATATATATATATATATATATATATATATATATATATATATATATATACACACATATATATATATATATATACATTTTTTACGAAGCTTTGAACCGTTATTTACTTGAGTAAAATCTAGGACTTAATGTAGAAAAAAGTATATTTCACTTCAAAGACTGTTCTAATAGCTTTCTTTGATCCTTGAATACGATTCTTTTCCTGTAAAATACAACAGTTAAACAATACACCAAAGATGTACAACAAATATGGTATTTGAATTTGGCTGTGAAAAGTATGCAAATTATTTAGGAATTCTCCAATGAGCCGTCAAGTACGTGTATATATCATATATATCATATATATATATATATATATATATATATATATATCATATATATCATATATATATATATATATATATATATATATATATATATATATATATATATATATTCTTCTGGTTGTTGGGGGGGGGGGGGGGGGGGGGGCGCTAGTGGAAGTTGGTCGAAGTTGGTAGACGGAAAGGCTAACAGAAGCCCGTTTAAAATGATAGGCAGGCCGGCCTATCGCCGATTACTTACTATTTGATCCGACCTGACCAAAAGGCGGATAGATGGAAGGCGAAAAATGGACTGAAATTTGAGTAAAATGCCCAGCTCTGTTATTTACCGCCATGAAGGCAATGATTACTGACTTAGCAGATACTCTGCAACGTAGACACATTAGTAGGCATCCAAAGATATTATAAAATAAACTATTCTGAAATGTCACTGATTGTGAGTGCGGATGTTTGTTTGTCTCTGTGTGCCCTGCGATTGGCTGGCAACCAATTCAGGGTGTGCCCTGCCTACTGCCCGAAAACAGCTGGGATAGGCTCCTGCACGCCCCGCGACCCTTGTGAGGAGAAGCGGTATTGATAATGGATGGATGGATGGATGGAAATGTCACTGTTAAAAATGCACTTCCATTATGTTAAGCAGGGTTGTCGGTGTCTGCTGAATGTAACTATTAGTTACTTGTAATCTAATTTACGGTAGTCGTTTTGAAATCAAATAATCTGTGAAGTAACTAAGTTACTTTTTAAAGCAAGTAATCAATAAGTAATGTCAGTTTTTCAATCTAACTCAGGAATCTTCAATCCTGTTCCTCGATGGCAGGTTTCCTGGATGTTTTCCATCTCGCCCTGATGGATTCAAAAGTTCTGCAGAAGCTGCATAATGATACTGATCATTTGAATCAGGTGTGTTGGAGATCATGGAAAACATCCAGGAAACCAGCCTGCCAGGAACAGGATAGAAGACGCCTGATCTAACTGATGTAATAATGGCCCCTGCTGACTTCAGGCAAAAGGTGGAATAGACCCAGTCAATCACAAGGACACATACAAACCAGAAATTATTTTACAATCTTATTTTTGACACCTAAAAGCGAATTAATTAATTTTTACACTCATAAATTGTTATTGATTAGGTGGATGCACGTACCTCACAAAACATCGGCAGCTTTTTGGCGAAATCCACCACTCGTGTTATGGCAGGGGTGATGATTTTTGTAAATTGCCTGAATGCCTCTAAATCCACTTTATTTCCTTCACGGGTATTTACTGTGGATGAATGACCAATACTGGCAGGCTGAAAAGACAAGAAGGACATTTTAGTGGATCCTAACAGAAACAATGAAACACAAACAGCAGACTTAAAAGGGAATCAAGTCTTATTTTCGAATAGTAAAGAGTGATTCCGAAAAATAAACGGCTGTGTGTTCTAATAGAGGTTTTCAATTTGTATTGCACAATAAATATGTCAACATAATATGAGTGTCTTGTTTATTCCAGCATTCTATTCTACTGGGGTTGAACTATAAACTGAATTAGTCTAAATTATCTTCATTCATCCATTTCTACACTGCTTGTCCTCATTTGGGTTGTGGATGAGCGGGGACCTTCCCCATCCGACTTTTGGTGAGGGTCGTACACCCTGAAAGATCACCAGCCAATCTTTCATCATTATGTTCACCATCGATAAAAATACAGTATTGTGTTATACAACCATTTACCAGTTATTATTACGAATTATGTATTTTCTGGGCGGCACGGTGGTTGACTGGTTAGCACGTCCGCCTCACAGTTCAGAGGTCGTGGGTTCGATCCCGGCTCCGGCCTCCCTGTGTGGAGTTTGCATGTTCTCCCCGTGCCTGCGTGGTTTTTCCTCCGGGTACTCCGGTTTCCTCCCACATTCCAAAAACATGCATGGTAAATTGATTGGACACTCTAAATTGCCCCTAGGTGTGATTGTGAGTGCGGATGTTTGTCTCTGTGTGCCCCACGATTGGCTGGCAACCAATTCAGGGTGTCCCCCGCCTACTGCCCGAAGACAGCTGGGATAGGCTCCAGCACGCCCGCGACCCTTGTGAGGATAAGCGGCATGGATAATGAATGAATGAATGTATTTTCTGCAGGGTGTCAAGTATAACTTTTCAATAAAAATGAGTATACAGTATTCAATCGCAGTTGATGTAAGAGGAAAGCTGGACAACTACAGTACAGTACTTCCTTTATGCTTCATAAGAGGCCAACCGTAGTAACAGAAATCAGTGTAATTTATTTTAAACTATACCTTAATATGACCCGTGACCCTTGTGAGGAGAAGCGGTTTGGATAATGGATGGATGGCACCTCAATATGATAGGTCTTGTTGGTTTAATAAAAATCATTGGGTTTGGCCTTTTTTCTACCTGTGTACTGTAGTTACTTCTGCCTGATTTACTCAGTTTCAGGGACCTTTGTGGGAACATAAATCAACACAGGGCCACACAAACTTTTGGGGTGGAAAAGGGCTCAAATTACTACATAAATGTCTACATACAGAGGGTTAAGTCATACCTTACTTTCCTTCATCCCCACCACGCTCTGGTCAGAGGTATCGAATAAATTACATGTTATTTCATTCAGAAGCATTGTTTCCTCGACCTGTCGGACAATCAACAGCAATTGTGAAGTTTAAATGAAGAAAGTGGAGCAGCCAGCGATGAAAAAAGGTAAAACTGAAGACGAATAAAAATGTTATAAAAAATGGCAAACAGGTGAAAACAATTTTAAAATGTGTAAAACAGAACAAGAACCACAATTTCAAACAGGTCTACTCAAGGTCAACACACACACGCACAGTAGTGAGAAATAATTGAAATTCATAGAGATGATTATGCTTTACGCAGTCCAAGACAAAGCTAGAAGAAATATGTTGAGTGAATTTCAGTGCTATAAAAGGGGTGGGCGGGTGGTTAGGTCTTGTTTGGACCAGTTTTAGTTGGTGAAAAGTGATGTTATTTTAGTCGCGTTTTAGTCGAAGGTACATTTTCTAGAAAATCCCATTTTATTCTTCTCATCCAAATGTATCGCTTGTCGGGATTGAGCCAAAGATGTCGCAACCTAGGGAACAGAAATAACACATGGCATGATTTCGTGACACGTGAGATTTTGTCACGTCTCGTTTTGGTTCACGAAAATTAAGAGACATTTTAGCAAAGTTTTTATTTTGTAAACCACATTTAGTCTCGTTTTTCATCAACAATATGGCGTTTTAGATTTAGTTATCGTTATCGTCATGTTACCAGCATTTTTGTTGCGCCTCGCCTCGTCTTCCTCAAGTGATTTAAGTGTTGTTGACGAAGACATTTAGTCCTAATTTTCGTTCAAGACAACGTAATTTTGATTTAAGTAGTTTAAATTCATTCATTCGTTTGTTCTATTGTTTGTCCTTATCCACACTATGGTTTGACTTCATTTAGTTGTAATTAGTTTTCAGAGCTCGTTTTTATTCATTTTTATTATTTCGATAAAGCTTGATTTTAGTTTAGCTTGTCTTAGTTTAGCTATTAGTTTTACTTTTTTAAAACTATATGGAGTATTTGTCATGTGCAAGATAAACAAAAAGGTCACTAAGTTTGGTGCAATAAAGCAAGAGAACCTACAATCCTCAAACGATTTAAGATGAACCGCAAAAGCTAATGACAAAGACAAAAACATTTTTACTATAATTATAGTTAGTTTTTGTCAGTTTTATAAAACGAAATGCGGTTTCAGTTCGTTCTTTTTGTTTTTTTGTTGAAAAAAAAAAGCATTTTTGTTTCGAAATGCCATGAGCCTCTTCCCAATTGTTTTGGGATTATAGTTTAGGGTATATTAATCGTTCAAACTATTAATGTAGGTGACTTTAATTACTATTTGGGTGACCCCTGCTATTCACGGTCAGGCTAGGTCACTATCCTCCTCAAATGGAGGCTACTTTTGTGGAGGGTCTATTTTATCTACTATTTTTAGGGCATGTTTCATCAAAGCTAAAAGAGGCAATGTTTAAGACTTTTGTATTACATTTTATGTAGTTACCACGTGTATTTTCTTTTATTTATTAATTGTTAGGCGGCACGGTGGTCGACTGGTTAGTCCGCCTCACAGTTCAGAGGTCGTGGATTCGATCCCGGCTTCGTCCTCCCTGTGTGGAGTTTGTATGTTCTCCCCGTGCCTGTGTACGTTTTCTCCGGGTACTCCGGTTTCCTCCCACATTCCAAAAACATGCATGGTAAGTTGATTGGACACTCTAAATTGTCCCAAGGTGTGATTGTGAGTGCGGTTGTTTGTTTGTCTCTGTGTGCCCTGCGATTGGCTGGCAACCAATTCAGGGTGTCCCCCGCCTACTGCCGAAGACAGCTGGGATAGGCTCAAGCACACCCCGCAACCCTTGTGAGGATAAGCGGCATCGATAATGGATGGATGGATATTAGATGTCACGGACTAAGAAAATACCAAGAGGTAATTTAGGAGAAGTCGTGGCTGTGGAGTGGTCGGATGCAAGGTGTTGAGAACTGCAGAGCTTAACAATGCAGTGCAAACGACACCGTTTTGGCAAAGGATGGAGGAGAATCTCTCACCAAGAATTTCCGCTTCTGCTTCCAGTAATTTCCTTGAGCATTTGTGGCCGTGTGGGCCTCAGTAATCATGCGAATGAGGTCCCACTCGTCGCCGGTGGGCTCGTGTTGATCCAACACTTGTTTTTGTAGTTCCTCTTTGCGGCGACGCTCCCTGTTTTCCTCAATCAGCTTGCGCTTGGCAAGCCGCTTGCTCTCATCCAACACCACTTTGCGTTTGGGGGGCAGTGGGTGATGGTGGGGTAACATGGCAATACAAAATGATAACATTTAAGTGCAGTAACTTGGAAGGTCTGAAAATCTTAGTTTCAGATGTCATAATTAACTGCTTGCTGCTGAGAAGTGTTTTGGCAAAATGATCTCCAAATTGACGTCTTGACTTACAGTCTGTAGCCATTCCGACTGCAATACATTTCTTGAAGCGACAATCCTGGCATTGGTTTCTGGTCACCTTGTCTATGGCACATTTTTTCTCGTACTTACAAGTATAGGTTTGCCAGAGATTTTTCTGAATTGTCCGCCTGAAGAAGCCCTAGACAGTAGATGGAGCCACATATGTTCAGAGATTCTAATATTTGCTTCTACAATTCATTTAGAGCAGGGGTGCTCAATCCCGGTCATACAAATGATCACAATCGTTATCTGGCTTATGCAAAGCTTGGTGATGAGCCGATCATTTAAATCAGGTGTGTTGCAGGCAGGCAGGCAGAGATGGAAAACAGGCTGGATAGGGGCTCTTGAGGACCGGGATTGAGCACCCCGTGATTTCGAGTCTTGTTTGTTACCTTACAGCCTTCACATGTAATACAGCGATAATGATAGCCTGTAGCTTTGTCCCCACACACTACACACAGCTCATCTTTGTCCAGGTAACTTGGTATGTACCCTGGGGGGAGAAGAACATAGTTGCTATTGTTTACTTAACATTTTGTAGGATACATACTTGTACACAAATTCCTGGGACTGATTTAATTGGAATGAAATCGAATGTTGTATTTTTGCATGAAGCAGCCATAGGTGACTGGTTAAAACAACAGAAAAGTTTTCCAGGTTCAGTTTTCCTGTCTGTCAAAGCGTTGTGGAGAAAGTGAACACAGGGGTGCCTTGAGAATGTATGAGGTTAATTCATTTTGTGATCACATTCGTAACTCATAACTCTCAAACCTTAAATCATCTTTACCATTGAAATGAAAGAAAATACCATTTATCCATGACATCTTCCCACCAAAATGTTAGTTTAACTCAATTATTGAACTACTTTCTGTAATTCTCTATAATTTCATGTTCAAATTCATTACGTGATTTTTATTGTGAAAGTTTGCAATAACAGTTGTAACAGGAAGAAGACACACGAATCGAGTGAGAACCAAGTGACCGTCAGTCTGTTTTTTTTCAAGCACCCGCTGTAGCGGCAAAATCTCTTATGGTGGTTGGAAGTTACTGTAAACGAAAAAGTTATTTGATAAACAAACAGAAAAACATCAGTTGAAGACTTGACCATTTATCGGTAGGGATGCTACAGTAATTGCGTGCACCTGCTTCAGCGAGCTGCCGACAAATAAACTAAGGACGACAGTGAATTGCTTGCAAGTGTGATGGTCAACGGAGACAGTAACGTTAAAGACAGAACTACTGTACGAGCAAACAAAATGGTTGATATTAGGGAACTGATAAATAAGCTATAAGTAGAAATAGAAGAGGACAGACGGTACCTAAATGAAGAATGCTTAACTGTGTCTTGACAAGAATTAAAGGAACTAATTGAAAGTAAAAAGAAACGGCGAACCAAACTTGAAGACGAAATAGAGGATGAAGATGATGGCGGGGCGGTGCTACTGCTCAACTCACCTCATCATAAAGAACGCCTTTCCTAGCCTCGGGAGAAAATGTGAGAATATCAAATGGAGGAAATAAATAAAAAGGAAATGCGCTTGGTGAGTCTATATGAACAATGGAAAATCTAAATAAGAGCGGCCAGTGAAACGTTAAAGAAAGACATTTCTGAGTTGGAGTTGGCTAACATGACGGATGACATACAAAATGCAACGAAGCAAATATCGAAACTTCATGAGGAAATAAGTGAGTCAGACCATCCACAGAACTTGGAAAATTGATGCATGTGAGGCTGTAACAAAAGACTTCAGAATTCAACGAGAAGGATGTCAAGCACAATCTCCATCAGTTACTAATTAAAGGGCCTCTCTGTCACAAGTCAGCAGAGCTGGGCACTTGACCCTTTATTGGGTCCATCCTTCGTCCGCGATCTGGGTACCCTTTCGGGCCTCGTCCCTCTGCCCTTATTCATAAAAATTATCGTCCTCCAACTCCGTCCTTTTAAAGCGGTTCTGTCCTTACGTCCGCCCCCACCCAGCAAAGTGTCCGTGCATGACCGCGTGGGAGAGATGCTAACGGCAGAGGTTTATTTAAAGCTCATTAGCCGGCTAAGAAGCGAGTCAAGAGTTCTAATGTAACTGCTTTATTTAACAGCGGTCACTGTTTATATATGAATGCAGTGGACGTGAAAGAGGTCAGTCTCTGAACGGACGGGTGGACACATGGAGCGTTTCGATATGTCAGCCCTTCAGGTGGCTGATTGGCTCACACGTTTACCATCCGCTTCAGGAGCGCGGACTGGAACACCCTCAGTCCGTGTGTGGAGAAACAAATCACGCAGGAGCAGTTTCGGTGCCGCTACGTTCAATTGAATCTGGTGGCGCGATTCAATTGAAGTCAATGTAGTTAGCGCGGGCAGGCGCGGTTGCGTGCGTGGCGGCGTGGATAATGCGTTTGGGACAGTGGGGCGTGGAGCGAAGCACCGAAAATCCGCCCATTCATCCATTCGGCGTGGCTAAACAAATTGAATTTTTTCCCTCTTCGCCTCGCAGCAGCCGATCAGCATCAGGCGCAGCGTCCTGTACACCTGACGGGTCTTGTGGAGAGTGCAAAATTGAGTAAAAGATTGTGGTCGCGGTTTGTGGCCATCCCGAGCTAGACACGGATAGTTACTACTACCGGGACAAGAAAAAACGAGACCAGGTTTGGAGAGCAATGAGCGAGGAGCTTGTTATACCTGGTATGTTTTGACCTCCTTTCTTTAGTTTTTTTTATAGCTCTTGAACTTTACCAAGATGGCAATATTGTTTGCATTAGCTTTAGCAAGGGGTCGGCCAATTGATTTCAATGATTTTGATCTTTTTTTTGTTTTGCCAATCGTTGTCTACTACCAAGCAAAGCCCCGCCCCTCTCCGAGGTGTGCGAATGAAGCGGCTGCGGCATCCAGGTTTCAAATTTTCCGCGGTCAAACGCTAGCACTCCTTCTTCTCCTCCTTCTTTTTCTTTGTCTCAATCTTCCTTTTCTTTTCCCCTCCGTGCAGACCAAACGTGTGCAGTGCACAGCGTTCCTGCCATGGCTTTCCCAATGCAAGTAAGTACACGCAATTGAGTAACTAGTGGTACGTTTGAAGTGTTCGGAGGCAATTTTTTGCGTTTGCTCATTTCGAAGAGTAGATTGAGATGAACTTTGGCCGCCTCACGACCACGTCACATGCATGAGGGACGATTAAAATCCACCTCCGCCCTCGCTTAGTCTGTTCCTTTTTTAAAACTTGTCACCCCCCGTCCTCCGTCCCAAAAATGGGCGTCCGTCTGGGACGGACCGTTCCGCCCCTGGGACGGACTTCCCAGCTCTGCAATTCAGTCATCATTCTGAATCAAGCATCACTGCTAAGAGAGTAGGTGAAGCAGCCGAGTTAGCTGCAAAGGAAGTCCAATACAAAGCAATGCAAGAAGAAATGAAACAAAGGGAAAAATCAGATTGATGGAAGGGCAGCATAAAAGTGATCTGGATACACAGCGTGCTCACTTAGAATGCCTACAAGCACTGAAAGACATGGAAGCAGCACGCGCTAGACTTGCAACTTATGAGAGAGAGACCAGACAGGAGAGTTTGACATTTCAACCCATACATCCAAACAGACAGTCAACATTCAATGATCATCTGGCGCCCCCTACAGACATTACCGAGCTTTCCCAAACAATACAAGAGAGCATAGCAATAATCAGACTGCGGATTCCAACTCCCACAGTTTTCAGTGGTGATCCAATCCACTACATAGAATGGAGAGCCTCATTCCAGTCTCCCATCGACCATAAGAACATCTCCCCAGCGGGTAAGCTTTATTACCTAAAGAAATATGTCAGTGGCTCAGTACAAGCATGCCTTGAGGGCACCTTCTATGGAAATGATGAAGAGGCGTACAGTGATGCATGGCGTAAGCTTGAACAACGGTACGGGCAGCCGTTTGTAATTCAGCCTTTAGGGACAAACTGTCAAGGTGGCCAAAAGGACAGCCCAGAGATGCGGAGGGGCTGAGATTATTCTCTGATTTCCTGAATGCCTCCTTAGAAGCGATGGCTCATGTGAGAGGCTTAGGGATATTAATCGATTGTGAAGAAGACCAGAAGCTGATGCTCAAAGTCCCAGACTGTCTGGCTTCATGTTGTAACCGCCAGGTCACAGTTACCCTCATGGATGGCGGAGACTTTCCTAACTTCAGGGATAACACTTACTTTGTGTCTGTAGAAGCAGATAAAGCCTGCAATCCTATCGCATCATTACATGCATTCCACTCCAGCACGTCCAGTGAAAGGAAAGGCACAAGAGAACTGAAGAGCAACAAAGCGAATGTATTAAGTACACAAACTACTGTAGACGGTGAAAACCCAACAAATAATAGCAAATCAAAAGCTCTGTGCATATGCTGCAAAAATGACAAACATCAGCTACCCAAATGCCCAGACTTTAAAGAAAAGACATTAGAGGAAACAAGGCGAAAACATGTGAAAGAGAACAGGCTGCTTCGAGTGTCTCAAGCCAAAGCACGAAGCCAAAGATTGCCGTTGTCGACTAACCTGTGATGTATGTAAAGGGAGACACCCCACAATGTCTCTATGATGAGAACTACAAACATCATGAAGGAAGAGAAGTACCGGTGATCACTCCAGATGACTCCACACCAGCCATGGTGCTCAACATCACAAGAGCAGACCAAGCAAACAACACCTCTATGATTGTTCCTGCAAATACACAGCTGGTGAGACTGAAACTTACCACTATGCTGAGGGAGAACATCATTGTACAGTGTGAACGGGTCTCAGGACTGCGAGTGAGAGGCGACAATTCAGGTGTTTGCATCAACCTCCCTCCTGCGTACACATAACACTGCATTCCAGGGAACCATGATCATATACCCACCCACTACACTGCACGAAGATGGCCTCACCTGAAATCCATCGCTCTTCTCTCCTGTGATATCGGACTGTTGATTGGGTACAACCGCATTAACACCCAGACAGGTGCTGACGGGAAAAGACAATGAGCCCTATGCCGTTCTCACTGATGTAGGATGGAATGTGGTAGGAAGCTTAACACCAAGCTTAAAAGGAACAGACACCAGTCTGTATCACAAGGTGGCAGTAAAAGAATTCCCTCCAGTTACACCCATGGATGTGATCAGTGCCCTAGAGTCAGACTTCAAAGACACGAAACGAGACGACAAGCCAGTGTCACAACAAGACCTCATATTCTGAGACAAACTTAAGGAAGGAATAAAGTTAAATGAAGAGGGTCATTATGAGATGCCTTTCAAACAACGACCACATGTACCTGACAACAGATGTCTTGCTGAAATCAAACTTGATCACCTACAAAGGAAGTTCAACAGAGATGAGTACAAAAAGGAGTACACAACATAGTACATGAAGGACATAATGGAGAGAGGTAAATATACCCCACCATGGTGTATATCACCCTAAGAAACCAGATAAACTGTGTGTTGTGTTTGACTGCCCTGCGAAGTGTGGTGGCACGAGCCTAACGAACCTCTCCTTCCAGGGCCGGTATCAGGTTTATCAGGCAGGCATTTATGAAAGCCACAAAAAATAAGGAGATGGGGACGCTCACTTTTGATTTTTATGCTTGTAAGGAGAACGGAGAAGAACTGTACGATACAATTCTTGAGTGCGTTCTAAATCTCTGACTCCTTTCTTTTTATCCTTTCTCACATCCCTAGGTACATGGGCGTTTCACCTCTAAAGGGTGGGGTGAACGAAAGGGCAGTCGGAACATCTTGTATTTGTTTGTCTATGTGTATGCATTTAGGTGGAAAATTACTTAAGTAGATGTGTGGCAAGAAATGTTGACACTCTTTAGTAGAGAAATCATCAATGTAGCTAGATATTTCAGCAATCATCTTCACATTAGCAATCAGTAGCATAGCTTCATCTGACCTTCTCGTGGTTAGTTTATGAGAGCATCATGAAAGATATAGATATATGATCAACAACCTCACAGGTGTGTCCTGCGATTTAGGCAGCACTCTATAGCACTCATGTGCGATACAGAGAAAATGTTTCATCAGTTCGTACCAGAACAGGTTCGGGACCACTTAAGATTCATGTGCTGGAAAGATGGGGGCATAAACAGGCAACCTCAGGCCTACCGAATGAAAGTACATCTTTTCGGCGCAGTGTCATCGTCTGGGTGCGCAAATTATGGTTTGAAACATCTAGCCAATGAGAACAAACTGTCACACCAATTAGGATCACAGTTTGTCGTAAGGGACTTCTATGTGGACGACGGAGTGACCAGTGCTTACACAGTAAAGGGAGAAATTCAGCTGGCCAAGAAGCAAGGGATATATGTGCCAAAGGGAGCCTCAGTCTGGACAAATTTGTCTCAAACAACGAAGCCGTTCTACAGAGTATACCGGCATCCGAACGAGCAACAGAGACAAACACAAAAGACCGGACCTTCTCAGACACAAAACTAGAGAGAGCCCTGGGCATCCACTGGAATATAGAGGGGGATACATTTAGATTCATCAACACATTGGCCATGTATACCATGGCAGAGGTATACTGGCGACTGTCGTCTCCATATATGACCCTCTGGGCTTTCTGGTCCCATATATCCTCACCGGAAAGAAGATTCTGCAGGAGATGTGCCATCAAGGTCCTCGTTGGGACGACCCCATGCCTGCCTCTCTGAGACCACAGTGGGAGAGCTGGAGGCATGACTTCATCAATCTGATCAGAGAAGAGCTCAGTAGTGTCAAATGCTAAAGAGTACTTCTGGACCGTCTCGAAAGTAGTTTTGAGTTACATCAACAATGACTCAAGACGCTTCCACACATTCGTTGCAAACAGAGTCCAGAAGATGCGAAACAGCACTGTCTCTCAACAATCGCATTACGTGCCTACGCACAAGAACCGGAAGATGGAGCGTCCCAGGGAAGAACAGTGAAGGAGCTACTCGACTCTGATTGGTTCACCAGTCCTTTGTTCCTGAGGGAGGACAAAATACACACAGTAGAAGATGTGGTCCCGGACCTGAAGATTGGAGATCCAGAGATCAGAAGAGTCCAAACATTCCAGACATCTGGACTACAAACCGCACAGCCATTCAGCATCACAGGTCGTCTGGTCAGATTCTCATGGAGTATATTGTGAAGGTTAGAGGGAGACTCCAACACTCATCTCTCTGCGACTCCCTGAAACATCCCATGGTCATCCCTAAAGGACATCACGTCACTAAGCTGATATAGCGCACAGTCATGAAAAGACCAAACACCAAGGCAAGGGTTTTACAGCCAACTAAATTAGATCCAGTGGCTACTGGATACCAAGTATGAGTAAATTATGAGTAATAGTATTTTCATTCATTTGCCAGTGCATCACCTGTTGCAGACTAGGGGACAACCAGAAGAACAGCGAATGAGTGACTTACCAAGAAAATGGACAGAAGACTCTCCTCCCATCACATATTGTGGGATGGACTGCTTTGACCCTTCCGTCACGACAGAAGGAGGAAAACAGCGCAAAGGTTACGGCCTGCTACTCACCTGTTTTTGCTCACGGGCTATTCATCTGGAGATGCTAGAGGACATGTCCACTAACTCTTTTATTAACAGCTTGAGATGCTTCATCTCCGTCAGAGGGGCAAATTCAGTGCGACCAAGGAACCAATTTTGTTGGTGCCAAGAATGAATTCAAGGCTGCTCTGCAAGAGCTCAATGTTGACAGACTGAGCACATTTCGGTCTCAAAGGCAGTGTGACTTTGTAATGAATACGCCCCACTCATGTCATGCAGGCGGGGTGTGGGAGCGTCAGATTAAAACCGTCAGAAGTGTCCTCAGCTCCACACTGTCACTGGCCCACAGTAGACTCAATGATTCTGTGAGTTTGACTGAACTCTCTGTGTTAAGGCAGACCAAACTGACGTCGGAGGTCATGAAGCATCGTGGCGTCTGAATGCGCCGTCTGATTAGTGTAGTGTCGTAACTCGTCAGTAAGCATCTTGGGGGCGTTTACGCATGTTGAATCGGCGTCGCCAGTCGGGACATTTCGTCACTCTGATTGGCTGTTAGCTAGCAAATCAGCGCTCGGAGCATCAACGGGAAGCGACAAATGTGGATAAACAGTGAGCACGCCTTCACTGCCTTAATCTTACATGTACAAGAGTGAAGGTTGACAATGTAAGTATTTCACAATACCGTGTCAAGAATGTGATGGTTTACTTCGCGTGCGAGTTCATCGTGAGCAAAGAATATAACTTGTAAAGAATTTTGAATTAATGGACGGATTTATTAAGCTGATATATAATATTGAGGTAAATGTGAAACAATGATTTCTTAGTTTCTCACGTTTAAACTTCAATTATTTTTTTATTCCTTTTTCATTTGTGTATGTGAATGTCGGCGGTGTTGTGTACGCATGCGCGGTGCCAAGGTTACAACTACCAGCTGACTGGCGTTTGTCATTTCATTTCAACCGTCAAATAGGAGCACACAGCCCGTTGGTATGTGGTCATCTACTAAGACAGATTCTCATTCAATTTTTGTTATTTATTTACTTTTCATTAGCGTCTATTATTATATGTCCGCACCAGCACTCAAAACTAAGTTTATGCAGTTTGCAAGTTGCGGACGCTCGAGCACGGAGCACGGAGACGCATCGAGGCGCACGCGATCGATCATGACAATATGAGTAACTGATATTTTATTCTTGCACTGTGGTGGATTGGACATTGTAACTGCTACATCAACTGCAGTGTCTTTGTTGAAGTCTGTGTAGAAGCGATTTTGTGGGCAGCGCATTTTTTGGTTACCGGTGACTGGCAGCTGGGACACGTGCGCATGAGCCAGTGGCGCTACGCTTTATGGGTAATGTAGTTAATTGTTAGTTAACTGTAGTTGGTAATGATTATTTTGAACACGTTTTGTGATTAAAATAAAATTAAATCTTTTGTTGAAATAATGACGATATGCTATATACTTTCAACACAATTGACACTAGCTACAAATATCAATCTTTTATAATAATTGTTATAAAGTGATTAATTAGTATCATATGTAATTTATTAGAAGATACCATCATAGTGAAATCTTGTTTATCTGTTTTGTTTCAGGTTTATGACCTGTGGTTTATTGTTCAATAAACAAAAACAAACACGAGTTGTGACCGGTGTGTGCTTCTGATGAGCCCATTCGGAGTGCAAAACTAAAATATCCGAGCATAGCTGAATGCATTGTTTACGTTTTTATAATCCGCCCCCAGCCAACAGTTTTCCGGTTGGTATTTTCTAACAATGAAAAATAGTGACTACCGCCGCCGATGGTATGGAAGGGTATTACATCTTATGCATGCGCAGAAGGTACTTTAATGGTCAGCATCGCTGTCTGTCGTTGCGGCGTATTTTTCAAGCGTGACGTGCCAAAAGCCGGCCTAATGCCACAGTGCGTAAGAGCGTCTGTCACTGTTGGCCAGCGTCTTTTTGGTCGATCTAGGCCTTTAGAGCGACCGTTACAGAAGTTAGTTCTGTTGTTGGCTTCTTAAGGCGAAGACACATTATTTCGAGTTAAATTAACTGTTATGAAAATCATTCCTAATTTACAGAATACTCTTAATTTGGTGGGAGTGTAAATGACCGAATTTTAAAATTATTTTTGCTGTTGGTATTTTGCATATATTATTAGTAGTAGAGTCACTGATAGTGTAGTGGTGCACACGCCTGAGTTGTGCGTGGGCAGCGTGGAATCGATTCCCGCTCAGTGACGGTGTCTGTGTGTGCCCTGCGACTGGCTGGCGACCAGTTCGGGGTGTAGACTGCCTTCGCCCGTTGACGGCTGGGATAGGCTCCAGCACCTCCCCGCGACCCTGTATAGGATAAGCGGTTTGGAAGATGACATGACATGACATGATGATGACATTATTAGTAGTAGTAATGTTCTAAACTAAATTACTGCACTACTTTCTGTAATTCTTTATAATTACATGTTCAAATTCATTAGGTAACTTTTATTGCAAGGACCCTCCGGCCCGGCCGGATGCCCATTTTTGGGGCGGAGTGGTGGGGGGGTGATAAATTTTAAAAAAAGGCTGGACTAAGCATAGCCGGAAGTTGATTTTAGTCCGGCCCACTAATTGGCCCTCATGCGTGTGACGTGCTCGCGAGGCGGCCAAATTTCATCTCAGCCTACTCGGTGAAAGGCCTCTTTTTAGGCTTCTTTCTACGTCCGCGTCGGCGCGAGCGACAACTGCTGTTATAGGGATTGTGGTATTGCCCCCCCGCCCCCTCTTGTAATGATATACCCCAGTTGCAGGTGGCAGGCGCGGGTTACGTGATGTGACAATGAGGAAATACAAACACGCTTTAGCGCACGTTGCTGTCTCACATGTTGCGATGTCATACAGTTTCCCACACGGAGACGGGTGAGCCACGCAGCTTGTTGCTGCTGCTGCAAAGTCCCATCACTCAAAGTAGACAAGCTACTCACCCACGTTCCCCCTTAGCCGCCACCTTCAAGATTGTTTTTGCAATAAAATTAAATACTTCGTCTAGTCACCTCGGTCTCTTTATGGTTGTAGCAGGCACGATATCCATTGTCTTTTTGAAGCGACGCCCCCCCGACTATTCATCAAGGTGGAGTTCATGCACTTTTTCTGGCGTTCCCGACTTCCGTAAATACGCCATAGCAAAGCTGCATTGTATAGTGGTTTTCTGGTACGCTTTTATTTTGAAGGCCGGGAAGGAGGGGAAGTGTGCAAAATAAATAAGTAACCTAACTGCGTCTTCTGGCATTCTGTTGGACCCAAATAATTATACAATACGACAAATCCAACCCCGGGGCTCGCAATGCAAGAAAGCACGCAGTTGGGTAAGTACTACTGGCGCATTTGAAGCGTGTCCACAGCGGGTTCGAATAGTAAATTAGCCAGCTAATGATCTTTAAAAAGCCTCTGCCATTAGCGTCTCTCCTGCAGCGACGTCAATCACGGACGCTTTTTTTTTTTTTTTGGGTCAGGGGGCTCGATGGAGCGGGGCCCGACAATGTTTATGAATATGGCCGGAGGGTCACGGCCGGAAGGGTACCCAGGTCAAGGGTGGAGGGTTGCGGCCGGACCGGCAAAAAATGGTCAAGTGCCCAGCTCTGCAAATAACATACACTTCAGTCGGACACTTATCATTTATTTTCCCAAGCCACGGAGAGCAGCAACATAAAGATGAAAGAGCCGCGGGTTGGCGACCCCTGCGGGTTAGCTCCAACACACCTGATTCAAATGAGGGATCATTAACAAGCCAGTGCAAAGCTTGCTGATGAGCTGATCATTTAAATCAGTTGTGCTGGAGCAGGGAAACATTGCAATTGCAAAATTTTCCAAAATTAATCACAATTAATCGTATTTTTCAACTACAATTTTTTACATAGCTTGAAACCGATATTCATTCGGTTTTCTGCTGTTTTCCGGTGTCTATTGTATACAGTATTTTGTGTTTTCATTTATTGCTTTCACTTGTTATACTATTGCTGTTTTGTCATTGTAATGTAAAATGCTTTGTTACAGCTGTAGCTGTTCTGAAATGCGCTACAAAAATAAAGTTGCATTGTATTGTATTGTATTGTACAAAACGCAACAGTTGAATGATACACCAAAGACCTACAACTAATATGGTATTTGAATTTGGCTTTTCAATGTGTGCAAATCATTTTAGATTTCTCCAATGAGCTGTGGAGCGACTTTTGAAAGTAAAACTACGTAAAAGTCAGTTTTTGCGACATTGACTCTCCTCTAAGTTTGACTGCACAGTGAGCAGAGGTCATTCTCATTCAGAAGGCCGGGTGGTGGTCACACAGTTTTCTGACCGACAACGTTAGACACATGAAAGAATCATCAAACATATGTTGACAACTTGATTATAATAGAAATAGGCGAGGATTTGGTTCGTGTTTGTATTTATTTTCCATTTCAGTAAATGAGATACGAAGAGTTTGAGAGGGAAAATATCTGTCGCATCAAACTGGTTGTTATCCACCCGCTCTTACAGTGGCAAGAATGCAATTTCCACTACTATATATATATATATATATATATATATATATATATATATATATATATATATACATACATATATATATATATACATATATATATATATATACATATATATATATATATACATATATATATATATACATATATATATATATATACACATATATATACATATATATATACATATATATACATATACATATATATACATATACATATATATATACATATATATACATATATGTATATATACATATATGTATATATACATATATATATATATATATATATATATATATATATATATATATATATATATATATATATATATATATATATATATATATATATGAAAAGTGACAATTTAGCAATTTTGGAGGTACAAGGATTCCACGTGATGCCAGCAATATACAAAGTCACACAGGGAGACCGTGAAGTTCTTGAGCTGCTCAAATTCACATCTGATGCAGTAAATACGAGTAGCTACACTGCCAGACAGCAGAACCAACAGAACAATGTTTGTTTGGAGTAGGGGTCCAGGATCAAATATCCTTCAACTACAAAATGGAAAGTGGGACCAATGGAGGGGCCGTGTACCATATTCGCTTGAACAATAGGTAAAATCCTGAAAACAAATATCAACATTTCGGGAGCCTGCATGCTCATAACATCCATTTATACATCTGTGTCTTGATTCCAAGAAATGTAACAGAAAATGTATTAATGGCGTCAGATTACAACAAATTAAAAGTTTCTAGCAGTATAATTAACTAGTCACATCACTGCATGATCTGCCCAGTTTTAGGATTCATCTTAGTACGTTCTGTTTTGTAACGCTCTGTGGGGCTTGAAGAGGCAAAATTTTGTGGAGAATTGTGTGTGGGGGAAAGCAATGATTATCTTACATGAGCCTTCTGTTGCCTCTACATCCAATCAATAATAATCCAATCAATAAGGAATCCTGCTGCATGACGCCAAGACTTGGATTTATGCTGAGACTTAAATCGGAAATCCCAGACATCATTGATTCAATGATCAAAGAGTCATCCCTAATTAATGACATGAAAAGTATTTAATGAAGACATAAAAAAGTCAACAGAAAATTACCTGTACGTGAAACAACACTTTTACATTTAGCATTTCTCCTCACCCCAAATACCAACGATCATTATCCAGGAATCCTACCTTTCTTGTGTGCTCCTTGCATCCATTGTACATGGGAGAGGTCTGATTTAATCTCAGTAGAATACTCAGGGTGGTGATGAAAATGATTGAGAGGGATCTCCATGTTACAAAAGTCACCTTTTAAAGAGGAAGTTACACCACTATACAAACAATTATAGGGCTGGCTTGATGGCCAGACCTGCTCCAGGCATGGCGGATGGTGAAGAGGTTGCGGTTCACAGTGTCCATACCCGGGTCCTTCACCTGCGTACAGACAGTGTTCTCCACTACCCTGAATTGGGTATTCACCAACCACAGAGTGAGACATCTCATAAATGTCTGGTATGAAGTAATTCATCCTAGAAATCCACAGCAGAGAAATATCAAAACACAAATGAAGTCAGATAGCTCTGACTTCTTCAAAACTCTAACAAAGATATGGAAAAATTCCAACCTACCAGCCAAAGGAAGAGCGAACCGAAGAACCTAAAGGTATGTATATCCAAATGTCCACGAAACGTCACAGACCACAATAAGCAAGTGCCCACCCGCCACCACACATCTGAATTGGGACGTAGAGATTTATGACGACGTAGAGCCCTAATCTCACACTCCACAAATCCTTGATGTGCCACTGACTGTGGCGATGTCACAGATTAAGACCTTTCGCATTGAAC
>NC_141234.1:14090000-14120000 GCF_054856515.1 Filicampus tigris
TCGATAATAGAATCAAAGCAAAGCTCCAAACTTGTTTTCAGGCCAAAACATTTATTTGAGAAATAAAAATATAAATATCCATCCATCCATCCATCCAGTCATCCATCCATAAAAAATGTATTAATAGTGACTCGCGTGTATTTCACAGTCCTCTGACCTTGGCTCTCCGTACTGGCACCATTCCGCTATAGCATCTTTTGGTGTCTTTTTAAGTTTTTCCAGTGAAGAAGAATAATCATGGGTAGTTGTTGGTGCTGTTTTTTCTTCTAAGGCGAGAAGATTCTTATAAACAGACATGCCAAATTTGATTGTTTTGAGAGTGTGTTCTCCACTAGAGAATCAGAATCCAGAACACACTGACCGATCATATACTGTAAAAAAAAAAAAAAAAGAAATACTGACAGAAGCGCGGTGAAAATAACATGGACTGAAGTAGTGACGATGACAGTTTGGTTCGGCTTGGAAAAATGACGGACTGATGATGATGGGCGGGTGCCCGGAAAGGTGACTGATGACGAATGATGGACCGGCGGAATTTTGTAAATTGCCCGCCTCTGTCCTTAACCTAACAGGTTGTCCACCATTCTTAATTTTCTTTCAATATTTATCTCATTTTCCACCTTTAAAGAGTCCTTTTTATATTAAACTCCCTGAAGGCGAAGGCCTAGAAATGCACAAAAACTCACAAAACATGCAAGATGTTTTCTCTTCAGGAAATGTTGAAAAGGTGGTGTTTCTTCACTAGCAATGGAGGAAAAGGCAATTTCAAGCAATGTTCATGCACAGATAATATATGCAAATCAGCATCCTCAGATTTTGATGTATAGGACTATTTCCTATGGGTTTGTGTATGTTACCAACAAAAACTATCCAGAAGTTAAACCTCCAGCCATCAACAATTACGATCGACGACTGTGTTTCGAGCGGCGTCCGCGTCGCCCACCTAAAAGTGGCCCAGGCTGGAAAGACTCTTCATAGCTGCTCGCAGCTCTAGTTATTAGCGACCACTACGAGATTTCTATTTTTTTTGTAGAAATTATTTTTATTCCTATTATAATTGTATTCCTATAATTCTCCATAAAGAATCACATTTTGAGGAACTTAACATGAACGAAAACTCACCAAACTTTGTACACAAATCAGGCCTGGCGAAAATGTTGATGTTTTTAAGTTGCCATACACGCAGGAATATTCGCCCGGGAATATTCAGCGACAGCGGCTGTCACGCGCCGCAAAATAATCATCGACGAGTCGGGGGGAATTATCGTTGACGGACAGGGGGTGTTGGTTGGTGTGCGGCCATCATGCGCTGAAACTTGGCTGGGAACGGGTGCGGCTGTCATGCAATGAAACGTAATTGTAATCGAAAGAAGGGGGTTGGGGGTGGTTGAGACGGCTGATGGTGGCCATGAACCGGCGCAGAAATATATCGGCCATTCCCAATGGGCACACCGCCTCTGTATGCATGAGTACAAAAAAGAATTTGGTCTGTAGTGCCCCCTACAGAGGTTTATAGAAGCCCTGGTCCGGTACGGCTCTGAAAATTGCCTACGCTAAAATGTACAGGAAGTGAGCTAAGTGTATGGCTCAGGGCGGCATGGCTTAGTGGTAGAGTGGTCGTTTCCCAACCCGGAGGTTGTGGGATCGATCTCCGGCCATTGTGACCATGTCGAAGTATCCTTGAGCAAGATACTGAACCCCCAGTTGCTCCTGATGCTGCGTCATCAGTAAGTAGATGAGGTACAATGTAAAGCGCTTTGAGTACCCAAGGTAGAAAAGCGCTATGTAAGTGACAGCCAATTGATCCCACAGGAGGGAAATTTTCAGTGTTACAGCAGCAGAGATATAGGTAACACAGGGACGGCGGCATAATGTAGCCATTAATGTATAACATTAACGGCAAACATTCAGGATCAAACCTATGTAAATATACGCAGTAACATGTGTATATGCACATGTATATACACACCAACATACATCTACATAAAAAGTATTAGGAACACTCATTTTAGCCTGTACATAGTACAGAGGAAAAATACTCTAAGTGACAGTGCTGCAGTGCTGTAGTGAAATGTAAGGAACAAAAGCTAGGTCCCACCGAGATTTAAGGGCTTTTTTTGTGATTAGGTTTACGACAAATTTCCCCGCCCCTTTTTGGGGCGTGGCTTATGTTATGTTTTCGGTCTCAGCTGTCACGTCACGGGAGGGAGGCAAGCGTGGTAATATTGCTCGCTTTGTCAGTTCTGTTGTCTAAAACGGCGACCGATCGCCACCAAAATGCAAACGTACATTACTACTCTTGTCCACTTCAACCTGTGAAAGTATAAAAGTGTTCTGCTCAATAGTTTGGATTTATTGACATAAAACTTGATCTCATCATGATCACCTCCACAAAATAAAAAATACTGTGGCGATCGCTTCTCCACTTATACGGGCTGAAGCAGACAAGAGCATGAATGCGCACACGAACCCCCGACTGGTTTATATTTCGGACATTTAGCAACACTAGACTCGTGTCAACTCCCAGAAGGGAGACGGCGGCTTGCAGCGAGCAGCAGGGCAGGCAGATTGGAGCTTTCTACCCTCACCCCCTTCCCTCCCCGGCTAAAGGTAGGAACGGGACGGTTAATAGCAACAACTAGCTTCAGGCCGTTATAACAAAAGGCGTTAGCACAACAACATTAGCTCCTTACTGTCCGCGCAGTGTGTGGAGGTGATCATGAGCCTGCGTCTTCATGTCGCAGCGTTGCCTCCCAAGCAGTCGCGTGCGTTGTTAAGACACCGCTTGCAGCCGCCAGCAAGCGTCAAATGTGCAGCAAACTAAAAGTTCCAGCGAGGAAGCTGACTGCACAGCCGAGTGTGGCCGCATTGGAACGTACCGTTTCGGCTGTTACGTTCCACGGCGTGTTGTCAGTAGAAAAACTGTGGCCATTTCTCATCCTGATAAATGTGCACGTCCACTCATTTCCAATTCAGTCTCTGTAAATGTCCTGACTGGTGTTTAAAGGGAGGGTTGGGCTGGGATGGCCACGTTTTCACTAACAAGTTCATTTTATACATTTTTTGATCAGGAAAATGAAAAGAGTTGTCATTTTCTATTTTATCAATAAATTTGGGAGAAATTAGGAAATAAGTGACTCCATGAATAACGCCCCTTGTTAATGAGGAGAATGGCCGCGCCCCCTACCATTCTATCCTTGTTCGAGTCACTGGGGGAACCGATTCCAAACTCTCCATTGGAAATCATTGTACTTTCATTGCTTATAACGTCCAAAAACGGGGATCAATTGGCACCAAAATTTATGTGGACAGCTCTACTAATGCCCACTTCAACATATCAAAAGGATTAGCCTCTCCGTAGCTGATTTATATGAGAATGAGGAAATGTGGAAGGGAGCAGAGCTACATAGATTTAGTCTGGGAGGAGAGCACACTGCTTCTTTGCTTAAAAAAAACAAAAAAACACTGCTTCTATGCTGATCACGGATAGGACGAGTGAGGCATTTAACACCTGTCAGGATATTTACAGAGACTGAAGTGGAAAAGGAGCTAATGTTGTTGTGCTAACGCCTTTTGTATTAACGGCCTGAAGCTAGTTGTTCCTATTAGCTGTACCGTTATTCTACTGTTAGCCGGGGAGGGCAGGGGGGCGGGGTGGGGAAATAAAGTTCCATGCTTGCCTGATTGCTTGTCCGTTGCCATTCACAGTCTGCCTCCCGAAAGTTGACAAGAGTTTAGCGTCGCTAAATGTCCGAAATATAACAGGGTTCATGTGCGCATTCCTGCTCTTGTCCGCTTCAGCTTGTGAAAGTGGAGGAGCAATCGCCACGGTATTTTTGATTTTGTGGAGGTGATCATGATGAGATCACGTTATATGTCAATAAATCCAAACTATTGTGCAGAACACTTTTATAATTCCACAGTTTGAAGTGGACAAGAGTAGTAATGTGCATTTGCATTTTGGTGGCGATCGTTCACCGTTTTAGACAACAGAACTGACAAAGCGAGCAATATTACCACACTTGGCTCCCTCGCGTGACGTAGACCGCTGAGACCGAAAACATTTATGGGGCGGGGCACTTTGTCATAAAGCTTATTACAAAAAAAAGACCTTAAATCACTTTTGTCTTTTGGGGGCGGCACTTTAGTACTGATGTCATTTTTACATGCAAACCTATTATATAAGTATTTTTTTTTTATTTTTTTTTTCCAAGCAAAGAAGCAGTGTGCGCTGGTCCCAGCATAATTCTATGTAGCTCTGCTCACTTCCACATTTCCTCATTCTCATATAAATCAGCCACGGAGAGGTTCATCCTTTTGATATGTTGAAATGGGCATTAGTAGAGATATCCACATAAATTTTGGTGCCAATTGATCACCGTTTTTGGACGTTATAAGCAATGAAAGTACAATGATTTCCAATGGAGGGTTTGGAATCGGTTCCCCCAGTGACTCCGGCCGAACAAGGATTGAACGATCGGTGGCGCGGCCATTCTCCTCATTAACAAGAGGCAATATTCATGGAGTCATTTATTTCCTAATTTCTCCAAAATGAATGGACAAAATAGAAAATGGCAACTCTTTTCATTTGCCTGATCAAAAAATATAAAATGAACTTGTTAGTGAAAACATGGCCATCCTGGCCCCACCGTCACTTTAATGCAGCATTCTTGGTTGTACGTTTCACTTACAGTAGATCTATAAAAATAGGTAGGCATATGTAACAGACCATGGCATACAGGCATACAAAAACGTTTTTGAAGCCATTTGCTTAACCGAACAGGAACTCTGCAATTTTGATTTACTTTGGAATTTGTCACCATGTTTGGGGAGCTTTTTGTAGAGGTCATATTTTAAGACATTTTTCAAACAAAATTTTAAAACTTTGTGATGTTGAAGATGAAAAGTTATTCAACATTTTTTTTATTTTATCACACGCTGTTACCGTGGCGATACGTTGTTTACAAAGAAAAATGATGCTGTTATTGAGGGGCTAAACCTGGGCAAAAATTTATTCAACTTTACACACACTTCAGATCTGGCATACAAATCAATATTTTAGAGGATTATTAGTGCGAGTTTCCAAAAATGGCTCAATAGTGGCCTAGAAATTTCTCTATTTGAGGTGTATTTTTTGTTTTTTAGAACTAAATTAAGTAATTAACCCTACAACTATTTAGAACTAAATAGAGGAAAACAATCTTAATGCCTTGTGGCTACAGTTAGAAGGGTAGACAGAGAGACACAGACAGTCAACCATTCTACAGAAGATTTAGATCGTGATCTACTTTATTCCACTCTGGACACAGAAGTATTAAAAAAAAAAAAAAGATACAGGTACTGTAAAAAAAAACCCGCAAATAATGGTCCCCTTTTTCCTGACTTGGTATCTTGGGAATCTAATGGCTTGGTGGACAAATAATTTCATTTGTGCATCTATGCTACATTTCTGTTGAAGGGTCTGACTAATAGTGATCAAGTACAAGACACCTATAAATCTTTTTTTCTTTGTTTTTTGCAATGGTTAACAATGTGGTCATCAGCTGCTACTAGGTGAATCTGTCTTTGATTCTTCACCTATGAAAGAAATCTGAAATAGACAATGTTTTTAAATATATTATCATATTCAGTCAAATACTAGATACATGTTTTATCAACTATACAATTTTAAGGCTGTACAAAATAAAGGTGGTGTTTGGACAATGTATAGGTCAATTACATCTACTCCAGCACATCAATAATGCAATCGTTATTTATACAGCACTTTTGATATACAATATGCAACTCAAAGTGCCTTACATGAGTTAAAAACAACCCACAAAACCAACCAACCCCCACAATACTAACCCACAAAAATCAAGACTCACATACGCACGTGCACCTACACACGCATACACACACACACAGGTTCAAAATTAAACAACTGACCGAAGAAACCTGAGGCTCACCACAAGGCATCCAAATGACAAATACACCATCTCAAGGAGCCGTCTGCCCTGGTACAGGACCACAAGCCACGGGCGCAGGCCATCACCACGGACTCCCCGATGCAGCAGCACTGGAAGAACCTGCACACATAGCGGTTGGGTACCCCATGGGACAGAGCTACGGCCATGGTCCACCGCAACTCCCGCCGCTGATGGCTCCCTCTGAGGAAACACTCAGGAGAGTAAAATATTACTAAAGCAATTTAAAAAAAAAAAGACATACTGGAGCTAAACTATTAAACTAGAAATACTAAAACATAGTCATCCTAACACTTGACACGTCAGAGTCTCTCAAAGAGTTTGAATAATATGGGAGGCAATTAAATAATCAGTGGGTTCCTAACACAAGACATACAGTACATTCATTGTTTTAATTTTTAAAATGTGTCACTTTTTGTCTCTGTCCAGTGTTGAAGAATGTGAAAATGCGTACATATCGTACAGTATGTACATCTATCCATTTCTATTATTATTATCATTCTTTTTTTACTGTGGTCAGATTTCACAAAATGCTTGTCATCATTAATTTTATTCATATTATTTAACCCATTTTTCTTTGGAAGTTGAAGGCTCTCAATTTCCTGCCCTTCCAGGCTTAACCAGTTCTTAAAGGGAAGTCAAAGCAAACCTTTTTCTTTCAAGAATATGTTCTATGCAAGCCCATTAGTTGATATAGGGCATTCTGATCAATATTGCATTTGTTGGAATAAGTGTTAATGCACTCGTTTTTAGCCATCTGTGGGGGCGGCCATTTTGTCTTGTATCGACTGAAAATTACATCGCAACTGCTCACAACAACCAATCACTGCTCAGATTCAGACAACAGGTCAACCGTGATTGGTCGTTGTGAGCAGTTGTGTCATTTTCATTCGACAGAAGACAAAATAGCCGCCCCCACAGATGGCTAAAAACGAGTGGATTTTACTGCTTAACTTATATTCCACAAACACTAAATTAATCAGAATGCCATGTTTCAACTAGTGGGCCTGGTGGGAACATATTTTTGAAAAAAATATCTTTGGGTTGACTTCCCTTTTAATGCAATTTTATAACTTTTGTCTCTCGTTTTCTTTGACTAATGCAGTAAAAATAACTTCTTCTGAAAGATGACAGCTGACCACAATTTATTTATTGCTGTTAAGCTGAAATATGTTAAAGAATTCATTAATGAATTAATATCATTACGCATTTGCTTATTTCACTCCAGGTGGTAATTAGGGGTTTTGGGCCAGGCCTTGTTTCGTAAGATTAAAAAGACTTTCCTCACTTCTATCGTAACTTAATACATCAATATAATCAAACAAGGCAACTCCTGCAACAAGACTTTGTTTTTAAACCTTTTAGTCACATTTTCGAATTGTGAGAGTCCACAATTTTCCACCAAGTGGGCATAAGATATGAATTTGGCTCATCTGTCTTTGTTTAGCTGTCCAAAACATTATTACAAAACCATCTCAATGAAAGGGTCAAGCAGAAAAGTATTTTGCATATTCAAGGCACCAACAGCGCCTGTAATAACTGGACGAAAAACGTGATTATGTTTGAACACCATAATAAAATATATGTTTTTGTTGTTTCTTTTCGTGTTATTGAGTTACTTTAACGTTTCTAACAGGTACCCATATGTGCCATGACATTGCTCACTAAGAATGTTTTCTTTCATTGGCAAAATCTTTTCATGTGAATTTTAGCATCACAGAAACCTCAGTGCAACAGGCGTGAGTGGGTGGCAAGTAGTTGTAATTAACTAGGAACAGCTGGTATGAGGCAGGCCATTTGAGGCAAATCTGAGTGCAAAGAAGGCTTGATACCAGTTTAACTTTTCAATGAGGTGATGCCCTTGACATGCACTAATCTTGTTTGGAGTTTAAATGGCTGTCGTGTATAGTTAAGTGTTTATCAGACAGAGGAGAACCTATCAATACTCAAACAATCTGTTGTCTGGGTGGATAGTATTAATGCTGTTATTATTTTTTTTGCCTACTTTTTAATATGAATTCATATCCCAAATATTGAGTATTTGATAGTTAGAAACCAAAAATGTCAGTTTATAATATACAATAAAAAATAAAACTTGAGGGTTTTTTTTCATTAACACTAAATGTCAAGGCACAAAGTCAAAATACGGTAATATCTCTGGTTCAATCCCTCCTCTCTTTGTTAAAAACAGTATTGTGAGAAAATTGGTAATGCTTCCCATCCCAAACTATGACTAACATAAAGGCATTAATATATGTATGCAAAGTTGTCCAAACCAACAATTACATAGTTATTTTTGAATCTACAATGTTTGTTCAGTATCAAAATATCATCTCAGTAACCTCGCACAGTATTTGCTTATTAACATGTTTGATTGTAATAATTACTTTATTAAAACAAAAGCATGTTGGGAAGATGAAAATAGATTTCAATTAGATGAGGCCAGTTTTACCAGTAAAAAATAAAAATACTTACCCAGATTATTGTTTGTCTTTTTTTTTTTTTTGTTTCCTCTCAGGTGACTCTCCTTTTGGCCTAATTGAACATTGTTGGGAAAAGATCAATATTCAGTTTTCCTGTCTGAAGTTGATTATTCCTTAGCGAGGACTCCAACTTGTGAGCTATTGAAATTGATGAGAATTCTTCTCTCAATGCATTTTGTTGGCAACTCTCTTTTCTTTCTTTCCCATCCAAATAGCAAGACGGAATAAATGCCTCTGCCTCTGTTACCTTCCCACTGTGGCTCTCGAGCAGGTGTTTGCACAGATAAATTCCTTTTCGTGATTGATTACCTTAGGCCTTAGGGGGTTCAAAGCCGGTCATGTTCAATTTTTGGACGTAGGTCATCTCCCTTAACCTGGGTCCTCAACTGACATGTTAACCTAAGCCAGATGTCCTGAG
The DNA here is from genome assembly GCF_054856515.1 of Filicampus tigris. Taxonomy (NCBI): domain Eukaryota; kingdom Metazoa; phylum Chordata; class Actinopteri; order Syngnathiformes; family Syngnathidae; genus Filicampus; species Filicampus tigris. Next base: position 14,098,868 of record NC_141234.1, read on the forward strand.
CTACTCTTTGTTACCTGAGGACAAATTTTCCCTTGGAACATAGGGGAACAACAGGAAGCACCCGCTGTGAATTGTTAGCGTTTGAGAGGCTTATCAAGCAGCTAAGAATGAACAGACCTTAACAAATGGAGCTTTTAGTCAACCTGTCAGGAAAACAAGACCAGACCGTTTGTCCTCATGAATGGCATTAATACCTTAAGTGAGTGCTCAACGTTGAACTATTTTGAACAGGTGTAAGAAATTTTCAAATTTAAAAAAAAAAAAAAAAAAAAAAAATGGGGCAGACTCACTCGGCCTCTCTGAAATAAGTCATTAATCAATGAAGCATAACATTAAACCACTAAACGAAAATGTTCCGATAAGAAATAAGAAGTAATGGAAGAAATGTGAGTGTGCCAAGAGCAAATAGCTTCTTCCTACTGGTGTAGCAACGATGACAGAAACAAAACATTTGTTAATTACCAGTTATGTTTATTTAGGGCAGCTATGGCGTTGTGTTAATTTATTGCTTTCACTTGTTGCATTATGGCTATTTTGTTGTTGGATTTAAAGTGCTTTGTTACAGCTGTAGATGTTGTGAAATTCTCTATATAAATAAAATTGTATTGTATTGTATTGTATTTTATGCTTTGTCCTTTATTATGTCATACAGGCCTGATGTCTTACAGTTTATAAACTCGAGTGACTCAATGACACGTTATCAGTATGTCACACTTTGTTCGAGTGAGGATGCAAGCTTTCTTCAAGTCAGAATTCCTCCAGTCCTGCTCTCTGTAGTTATTGTGTATTTTGGTTGTTAAAGCAACACAGTGTCATATGTCAGTTTTTGTTGATTATGGCGGCGCCGTGTGGACAAACGCGGTAGTGTTTTGACAAGAGTCAACCACATTTCCCATGCGTGCCAGCGAGTAGTGTCGTGAAATCCTGAGCTCTCGCTGGCCCGCAAGTTGGACTGAATTGCATTTCTATTTCCAGTGGCTGTGTGAAAGATGAATAGCGATGAGGTAATAAATCTAATTCTGTTCAAACAATACTTTGGTTTGGTTTGGTTTGTTTTGGGGCATCTGCCATGACACCAGTAATAGCGCGCAGACGTTCCGTTCCGTCTTACTAGCAAAAGGAGGAAGTGAGTATGCCCTAAAGCAATTCAGGACATTTGTATTTTTTTTGTGTGCCAGGGTTGCTTCCACCCTCCTCAAAGTTGCTTAGTGCCTGTAAAAACGATACAGATACCCCCACGGCATGACAAAAGTCCCATTCAACTAGTTGTAAGTCAATGTTTCAACAAAAGAGTTGTGAAAAACTTTTATTAAGGTCGATTTATTGCCCAGTGCTGCTTTAAAGACTTTTACTTTTCAACTTCCGTGTCATGTCTGATCCTGGGTCCTAATCCCGCTCCTCAAGTGACAGAACGTACTGACTGACCGCAGACGTCACCGCCTGTTCCTAACCATCCCTCCACCTCCAATCAGAGAGTGGTTGTCTCACAAGCTGCTGCTTTGCCTTTTCACTGGGAACCTCTCGTGTCGCTCCTACTTGATGAGTCGCCCAGGCCGTGGCCGTCGTAAGCCGCGGCTTGCCTCCAACCGCCCTCAGCCTGCCGACCACTTCGTGTAAGATCTATCTTTTCTTCCACGTCCCTCCCTCACCTGTGTCATCTACTTGTCCTACTTTTTCACGTTCCCCTCCTCGATTACCACCCGATGTTTTGTTTGTTTGTAGACTGATTTATCTGATTGTGAAGATGGACACAATTTGGTTAACCTCCTTTCTGATTCCAATTCCAATTTTGACCCTTGTCCCTTCCCCAGTCATTATTTAAGCCCTTGTCAATTTTGGCCACGTGTTTCTGATGATGAACCCTTCCCATCAGACATCTGTTTGGGCGTCCGGTTGGCCATTTACTTGGGACCCCCGCGGGGTGTCCAACGTAGGCACCCGAGTAGGGGTTCTGCTTCCTCCCATAATCCCGCCTTTTCCAAGTCGCGTCATTCCAAACCTGTACCCCGTAGTAGCCACCCCTAAACCCTTCCCTTCGGACCCTTACTTGGGTGCCCGGTTGGCCATTTACACGGGACCTCTGTGGGGTGGCCAACGTAGGCGGCCAAGTAAAGGTTACGGTTCCTCCTGTAGTCCCCGCTTTTTCCAAGTTACGTCATTTCGAACCTATAGCCAAGCGACTTCACTCTTCAGTCACACTTCACTTTTTTCATCACCTTGTTCATTGTGTACTTCTTCATCTAGTTGCGGTTATCCCGTTTCTTCTTACCTTCCTCACTATCTGTACTCCTGGCCCCTCATGTTTCTTGAGCTTCACAATCTCTATGGTGGCGGGCTGATAAGGCAGGGCCCCGTGCCGGCACCTCGGAAGCTGCAGGTCGCCGTGCCGGCTCCTCTGCGGTGCCAAGCCCCCGTCCCCGCACCTTGGCAATGCCAGGCCCCCGTCCCGGCTCCTCGGCACCACCGGGCTCTAACCCTGCTCCAGCAGCACAAGCCCTGCGGCCGCTTTCCGACTCTTCTCCGGCGGCGCAAGCCCTGCGGTCGCAGTTGTTCCTTGATGTATCTTGATGTATCAGTTGCTATGCAGTTGCTATCATCCTTTTATGCTTTGTCCTTTATTATGTCATATAGGCTGAGAGTCTTTTCAAGCTCAAGTGACTCAGTGACACGTTGTCAGTACGTCAGACTTTGTATGAGTGAGGATTCAAGCTTTCTTCAAGTCAGAATTCCTCCAGTCCTGATCTCTGTAGTTACTTTGTATTTTCGTTGTTAACCCATTAAGGCCTGAAGCGCCTTTCTAAACATCTCTCTAAAACCTAAGGTTGTCTTCGGAATCAACCTCGAAAACCTGAAATTTTCCTGGAAATTCAACACCTAGAAAATGATCAATATCTCAGCCCCTGTAGCAGATAGAACATAATTCCAAAAGAAATTGAAAGCTTAGACGTGTGGCTTTCACACTGGCCCAAGTTTATTAATCATTACTGTTTTAATTGAAGATGTAAAAATAACTTAATTTTTTTTTATCAGTGCAAGAGAAGCACTATTTTTAACTTTAAAAAATCAAGTGGCAAATACCATCCTCTATTCTGTGACAAAGATGTCGATAGCGTCATTGTCTACAAACATATCTTAAGCATATATCACGTTTGACTGGTTCAAAGTCCGCAAGCACTTAGTCTTTTTCACTTCGACGGGATCCGCCATTACTGGCGGACATTACCGACATCCTCCGAGGAGTCACAACACCGTCACGTTTATATTCCAATGGATTTTATTGACTAAGAGACCGAAAATTGGATTAAAAAAAGAAAATGACATATACGCTCTCCTGGCTTTAATGGTAGAAACGCGGATATGCACTCTCGCAGAGCTGGGCACTTGATCCTTTTTTAACGGTCCGGCTGCGACCCTCCATCCTTGACCTGGGTACCCTTCCGGCCGCGACCCCCCGCCCTTATTCGTAAAAATTATCACCCCCCGCCCCGTTCCTCTCCCCGGCCCAAAAAATGCTTTGATGAGATTACTGTAATGCTATCCGTCAATCAGGTTATATTTGGAACAGAACATCTCAAAGGGTCTTTCTAAACTTAAAATCTGTTTTTGTAAAGTGAACAATTTGATAGGGAGCTTATTTACGTCAAATTCAGATCTCAGTTATTTTTAATACTGCCGTTGATACAGTCTACTGTATATCAATGCTTTAACACCTCAACGCCTGTTCTAATGTAATGTTTTTTTCTATTCCAAATTGCAATTAAAGCTAGCCTGATTTATTGACGTGACTGCTTTTTATGAGAGTGACAGAGAATAGGAGGGGAAAAAAAATCCAATGATAGAGATGTCCCTTTGAGACCAGAGACTTAAAAGTGATTTACATTTCTCTAAATTGTTCCAAACATTGAGCTTATTCAAAAGGTCGTTAACCTTAATCAAATGTATGTCTTAATGTTTTGCGGTTGATTTCACAGGGATATTATGAATTGTTGTACAGATCACATATTTTAAGGTTCAAATTTAAGCCGGACACTGTTGATAATTTTAGGGTTATGGTCACTATGTACATGAAAATGGTTGTAGGGTCTGCAAGTTGACAAATCACCAGCTGTCAGCTGAGAACTATCAGTTTTCTAAAATATGTATTTTTTATAAGAATTGATAGCATTTATGCTGCTGTGAAAAAGAGTAAAGGGGACATGGGGCAACCTTGTTTTAATGCCTTTACTTTCCGAAAATATTAGGGATAGGGATTTGAATTAAAAAACGGTTCTTGTTGAGTACCGGTGACTGTACTAATTAAAACACTTAATGTCAGAAAACTATCAAAAAAAATCACTTGTACATCTCTAACTACGCCCACTTCAACCTCTGAAGATATTAAAGATTTAAAATAATGATGTCACCCAGGGGCGGCACGTTGGTCGACTGCTTAGCACGTCCGCCTCACAGTTCAGAGGTCGTGGGTTCGATCCCGGCTCCGGCCTCCCTTTGTGGAGTTTGCATGTTCTCCCCGTGCCTGCGTGGGTTCCCTCCGGGTACTCCGGTTTCCTCCCACATTCCAAAAACATGCATGGTAAGTTGATTGGATACTCTAAATTGCCCCTTGGTGTGATTGTGAGGGCGGACGTTTGTCTCTGTGTGCCCTGCAATTGGCTGGCAACCAATTCAGGGTGTCCCCCGCCTACTGCCCAAAGACAGCTGGGACAGGCTCCAGCACGCCCCGCGACCCTTGTGAGGATAAGCGGTACAGTTATGGATGGATGGATGGATGTCACCCAGCCCCCACCCCCATTTGCACCCAAATTGGTTAGAATTGGTGCCATTCGTTTGTGCTCCACTTAAAGGGACACTGGGAGAAGCTTAACATTGGCACTTATATTTATATAATAGGTTTGCATGTAAAAATGATATCAGTACCAAAGTGTCCCCCCCAAAAGACTCTGTAGTGATTTAAGGTCTTTTTTGTGATTAGATTTACAAACAAACACATTTCCCCACCCCTTTTGGGGCGTGGTTTATGTTATGTTTTTGGTCTCAGCGGTCTACGTCACGCGAGGAAGGCATGCGTGGTAATTTTGCTCGCTTTGACAGTTCTGTTGTCTAAAATGGCGACCGATCGCCACCAAAATACAAATGCACATTACTACTCTTGCCCACTTCAACCTGTGAAAGTATAAAAGTGTTCTGCACAATAGTTTGGATTTATTGACATAAAACGTGATCTCAGCATGATCACCTCCACAAAATCAAATATACCGTGGCGATTGCTCCTCCACTTTCACAAGCTGAAGCTGACAAGAGCATGAATGCGCACACGAACCCCGACTGGTTATATTTCGGACATTTAGCGACGCTAAACTCGTGTCTCAGGAGGGAGAGGGATGGCGGCTTGCAGCAGCACCAGGCAGATTGGAGCCCCCCGCTTCCCTCCCCGGCTAAAGGTAGGAACGGGACGGCTAATAGCAGCAACTAGCTTCAGGTCGTTAAAACAAAAGGCGTTAGCACAACAACATTAGCTCCTTACTGTCCGCCCAGCGTGTGGAGGTGAAGATGAGCCTGTGTCTTCATGTCACCTCGCAAGCAGTTGCGTGCGGTGTCCCTGCTTGCTTGCTTGCAGCCGCCACCTTCTGTCTGAGTGAAGCGGCGTGAGAGTGACGAAAGCCCTCATCGAACAGCGAACAAAAAGTTCCAGCAAGGCTGACTGCACAGCCGAGTCTGGCTGCATTGGAACGTGCCATTGTGCACGTCTACTCATTCCCACTTCAGCCTCTGTAAATATCCTGACTGGTGTTTAATGCCTCGCCCGTCCTGACTGTGATCAGCAAAGAAGCAGTTTTTTTTTTTTTTAAAGCAAAGAAGCAGTGTTTTTTATTTTTTTAAGCAAAGAAACAGTGTGCGCTCGTCCCAACCTAAATCTATGTAGCTCTGCTGACTTCCACATTTCCTCATTCTCATATAAATGAGCTACGTAGAGGTTAATCCTTTTGGTATGTTGAAGTAGGCATTAGTAGAAATGTCCACATAAATTTTGGTGCCAATTGATCGCAGTTTTTGGACGTTATAAGCAATAAAGGTACAATGATTTCCAATTGGCGGCACGGTGGTTGACTGGTTAGCACGTCCGCCTCACAGTTCAGAGGTCGTGGGTTCGATCCCGGCTCCGGCCTCCCTGTGTGGAGTTTGCATGTTCTCCCCGTGCCTGCGTGGGTTTCCTCCGGGTACTCCGGTTTCCTCCCACATTCCAAAAACATGCATGGTAAGTTGATTGGACTGTCTAAATTGCCCCTAGGTGTGATTGTGAGTGCGGATGTTTGTCTCTGTGTGCCCTGTGATTGGCTGGCAACCAATTCAGGGTGTCCCCCGCCTACTGCCCAAAGACAGCTGGGATAGGCTCCAGCACGCCCGCGACCCTTGTGAGGATAAGCGGTATGGATAATGAATGAATGAATGAATGATTTCCAATTGAGAGTTTGGAATCGGTCCCGACAGTGACTTCGACCGAACATGGATATAACGCTAGGGGGTGCGGTCATTCTGCTCATTAACAAGGGGCGTTATTCATGGTGTCACATATTTCCTAATTTCTCCCAAATTTATTGATAAAATAGAAAATGGCAACTCTTTTCATTTTCCTGAGCAAAAAATATATAAAATGAACTTGTTAGTGAAAACATGGCCATCCCTGGCCCCACCGTCCTTTCAATGACGTCACCACCACGAATGATCTCGTGTACCTCGTGCGCAGGTGGCAGTCTTCATTTGTTTTGGATGCCGTTGAATAAGGAGGTTTATCTAATGCTATCAAATCACTTGTTTTGTTTTTAATTTCAGGTAATGACTCTGGAATGAAGTTTTGTATATTTCTGTGCACTTGACATTCTTAATTTTTAATCTTTGTCAGGTTAACATGTTACACTCACTCTGTTGTAGCTTTTTTAGCTAGCATACAAGAAAGTTTTCACTGTTTTCATGCTGTAAATGACTTTTATTTCAAGCATATTTATTTACATTAAATATTTTGATCTCATGCTCATTTGTTTATTTTCTCAGCATTCATTAGGACCATGTGATTATTTTTTTAAATTGCAGCGGACATGAAAGAGGCTCACAGCAAACAAATATCCGGTGGGACAATCATCAGTGACAAAACGCTTAATCAATGCCGTGGTTCTCTACCTTTTGTCAACGATGTAACTCCTGTGAAATATTTTTATCAGCCAGGTACTGCCGGTTTAACCAGTGCAATTTTCGGATTACAAAAAAAATAAATAAAAAGGGACACTTGATTGGGCTGAACATCAACACTTATATAATAGGTGTGTATGAAAAAAATTATGTCAGCGCTAACCCATAAAAAATAATCTGTAGTGATTTACGGTCTCTTTTGTGATGACTAAAGCCGCAAATTGGCACGCCCACTTTTGGGGCGTGTTTTTTTTTTCTCCATCTAAGGCTGTCTACGTCGTCACACCGAGGCAACAATTGTTATCTGTGTTGTCCATTGTTTTGGTTTGTCATGTTCTGTTGTCACCTAGTGTCTGAAAGTGATTAATTGCCCCTAAAATTCATTTGCACATTCCTACACTACACAACTGTGAAAATATAAAAGCGGGCGGCACAATATTTAGTTTTTATTAACATCAAATGTGAGCCCCTATGAGGAAAAACCACTATCAGCTCCACAAAATCAAAAATATTGTGCTGATCGTTTTTTCTATCTTTTTTTTTTTTTAATTACCGGTTAGAGTGGACAATACCATTAATGTGCATATGAATTTTAGTGACAATTTATCGTAGTTTTCGGACATTTAACGTTGCAATCACTTTGTTATTTTCCCATAGCAGCCAAGCAGCCATGACTGTTGGCTACTGCTAGCTCCCGCGGCTAGTCGAGGCAGGATTAGCTTTCGATTGCTAACAATCAAAGTTAGCAGAAGGAGATCTTCTTCTTATATGCTTGCCTCGGACAAGCTGCACGCTCATGCACTCGAGTAGGAGTTATTTCCACGCTGTCACTGGTCAGCCAGTAGCCGATGTTCTGACAGAGATTCCGCTCCGCTCGGCATCACGGCTCGGCATCACGGCTCGGCATCACGGCTCGGCATCACCGCTCGGCATCACCGCTCAGCATCACCGCTCAGCATCACCGCTGCGGCGTGTGATCGCTAATAAGTGGCCGATTCGAGGAAATGGATGGAGGTACTTTGCAAAGACATGGGGCTCCGTTTCACAGAGATCTGCCATCAAGGCAGCCAAGAAGCTCCGTGTCCACCTTCAGCCTCATTTGTCACGGACGGTCAGCCAGCCAGGAGCTCCGTGTTTGCTAGAGAGGAGGTCTTGTTGCGGCAAACTCTTTAATTCTGTCTTAATATAAATATTTGTGTAAGTTAATATAATTATGCTCCTCTATGAATCCATCACCGTGGTGGAGGGGTTTGAGTGTCCCCTAGAAGCTAAGTTATCTGGGGCTTCATGCCTCTGGCAGGGTCATCCATGGTAAACAGGTCCTAGGTGAGGGACCAAACCAAAAGCCCCCTATGATGAGTAAAAATACACATCCATCCATTATCTATACCACTTATTCTCACAAGGGTTGCGGGGAGTGTTGGAGCCTATCCCAGCAGTCTTCGAGCAGTAGGCGGGGGACACCCTGAATTGGTTGCCAGCCAATCGCAGGGCACACAGAGATAAACAAACATCTGCACTCACAATCACACCTAGGGGCAATTTAGAGTGTCCAATTAATTGGTAGTGTCCTACCAAGCATGTTTTTGGAATGTGGGAGGAAACGGGAGTACCCGGAGAAAACCCACGCAGGCAGGAGAACATGCAAACTCCACACAGGGAGGCCGGAGCCGGGATCGAACCCACGACCTCTAAACTGTGAGGTGGACGTGCTAACCAGTCGACCACCGTGCCGCTCGAGTAAAAATATTGGACACCATTTTCACTTGTCCGGATGCGGGTAATCGGGGCCACCCTCTGGAGCCAGGCTTGGAGGTGGGGCTTATTGTCCGCCGGCTTAGCACCTATACATTGGGGTTCATTCCGGTGGATGAGAGGCTAGTCTCCCTCCGCCTTCGGGTGAGGGGACGGTTCTGGACTGTTGTTTGTGCTTATGCAAAACAGCAGTTCAGAGTACAAACCCTTTTTGGAGTCCTCGCTCCTCGGAGGGAGTGCTGGAGAGTGCTCCTTCTGGGCACTCCATTGCTAGGCGACTTCAATGCAAACGTGGGCAATGACTGAGACCTGGACGTTTTCTGCTTAAGACCATTTTTTTCCTGTTTAGAGAACATCAAAGCCTGGATGTCACTAAATTTCAACGGCTCTTCTACATCCCACCTTGTTGACCTGGGCCCCCTGGCTTCATATTTAAAGCCAACAGTCTCAAACTTGGGTTTTAAATTGGACAGTGATCTTAAATTAGACCAGCAAATCAGCACTGTTGTAAGGTCCAGCTTATTTCATCTTCAACAGCTGGCTAAGGTAAAGCCCCCCCTTTCTCATCAGCCCTTAGAAACAGTCATCCATGCCTTTGTTACATCTCGGCTAGTTACTGTAATGCACTTTATTTTGGAGTCGGTCAGTCCTCTCTCAGACGTCTACAGTGGTCCAAAATGCTGCTGCTCGCCCCCTACTCTAATGCTACGTTCACACCAAATTCAAATGAAGCGTTCCGAGTCGCTTGATTCGCTCGTGTTTGACCGCGGGAAATTTGAAACCTGAAATGCTGCATCCGCTCATTCGCTCACAGCGAAGAGGGGAGGGGCTTCGCTTGGTAGTAGACTACGACAGCATTTTTTAACATCACAATGAAATGGCCGGCGCACTATGCTAATACTAACAATATTGCTGTCTTGGTAAAGTTCAAGAACTGTAGAAAAAAAAAGCCGCCGAGTGAACAGGATGCCGTTTGGCTGTGTGTGACGTAGTATGCCCGATGCTGATTGGCTGCCGCAGTATCCCCGATGCTGATTGGCTGCCGCAGTATGACCGAAGCTGATTGGCTACCGCGAGGCGAAGTGGCGAGAAAAGTTGACTTGATTAATACGCGACGAATGGGGCGAATGGACGGATTTTTGGTGCTTCGCTCTACGTCCCACCGCTCCAAACGCATCATTCGCACCACCCCGCACGCAGCCGCGCCCACCCGCGCGAACTACATTGACTCCAATTCAAACGCGCCGCCAGAAACGCATCATTTGCGTTTGGTGTGAACGTAGCATAACTGCCGCTCGGAAGATGGAGCACATAACACCAATTCTGGCCTCCCTTCATTGGCTCCCATTGCATTTTAGGGTTCAATTTAAGATTCTTCTATTTATTCCCTCGCCCCGGCGTACCTCTCTGAACTCCTCCACTCCTACGCACCTTCCCGCAGCCTCAGGTCTGCGGACCAGGTGCTACTCGAGGTGCCGAGGACTAAGTGGAGCCTCATAGGGTATCGAGCCTTTTCTGTTGCTGGTCCTTCCCTTTGGAATGTCCTTCCATTGGATGTCAGGCAAGCCCTCTTTCTGTCCATTTTTAAAACCGGTTTGGAGACACATTTGTATTTTATTTGGCTTTTGATCCGACCTGAGACTGACACATTTTCGTCTGTTTTGCGATCTGAACCCTGGAGGCCAGTTCTTTATTGGGACAGGGGTCGAGGCATTGTTCAGGTGGCGGAAATCATCACTGGGGCGCCAACCGCCGTCAGCCTTGGTCACCATATGCAATTCTACGGTTAACAAAAAAATATATCTTAATTTGGGGCTTTTATTTTGAAATTTTGACAAACAAACTGTTGTAGGGACGAGCTCAAATGTTTATAGTTAAAATAGTTTGAATTGGTCCAAAAATGTGGAAATCAGACGGGGAAAAAAAACATAATTAAATGCTTTCATTTTGAAATTTTGCTAAATTTAGTGGTACGAATAATCTAAATAGTTTTAAGTTGGAATGATATGAACTGGTCCAAAAAAATTGGAAATTGAGGTAATAAAGAATTATTTTTTAAATTTGGAAAAAGAGATTCTGGTAGCGATCTAATATATAATCAAAAAATTACAAATAATATTGTATTAAAAATAACAATTATTCAGCTAACATACTGTCAAAATACAGAAAGTTATTAAAACACAATTAAAATTACAGTATTTTACCAAATCACCCAAAATTATAGTATTTCACTGGCAGCATACATGACCCAGTAAAATACTAAAATACTGTGATCACTAATCAAAACTATAAAAAAATAATTGGACAAAAATATACAGTATTATAGTGTAAATTACAAGTGCAGTAACATATTGTACATAGTGTTTTACCGTATCACTCCTCTTAGTAAAATTTTAATTTTGAATTAAATTACAGTAATTTTGACAGTGTATTTATGGACCCAAATGACCTTCCCAGTAACTTGTCCACTCAAGGTGGGGCATATTTATAAGATGCTGCCCCAGCCGTCTGAAGGTGTGGTCTATTTATAATAGATTTCTACTGAGAGAGATTTTATGCAGCATTTTTGTGCATTCAAAGCGAAAGTCAACCCAGACATATTTTTTTCAAGAATATGTTCTGAGCAGGCCCACTAGTTGAAACACGGCAATCTGATTAATTTTGCGTATTTTGGAATTGCGTATTTTGGAAAAGTGTTAATCCACTCATTTTTAGCCATCTCTGGGGACGGCCATTTTGTTTTCTGTCGACTGAAAATGACATCACAACTGCTCACAACGACCATTCACGGTTCAGATTCAGAAAACAGGTCAGCCGTGATTGGTCATTGTGAGCAGTTGTGATTAGGGATGGGAATTTCGACTAATTGGCCCGCCGACTAATCTCAAATTTTATTTGCGACTAGTCGACTAGTCTATAAGGAATAAAACTTGAATTTTAATACAAATTGAATTCAAAGTTTAAAATGCAAATGTTGTGTGTCTTTAGGGGCTATTTTAGCCCAAACATTCAGGCCATAAATTCTATTGATGTAACAACAACTGACTGAATAAAAGTGGACAATTGAAAGAGAAATACATTTCTGATACATTTTCCAATGCAATGCAATGAATACATGGCATTTATTATGAATAATGTAATGAGTAATGGTACCGACTCCCAGTCCAGCAGGTTCCCATTCGCTAGCACCATGTTAGGCTAGGTTCACACCTAGCAGGCAAATGCGACCCAGATCGGATTTTTTTTTGCCCATATGCGACCTGTATCTGATTTTTTTATGACAGTCCGAACGGCTCAATTCCGATTTTTTTCAGATGCGGCCTGTTGTCCTAGTTGACGAGCCCAAGATGCGCTACGCGCAGGCGGAGGGAAAGTGCTGGCAGCAGGGGGATCGAATCTGAAAGTTGTTTTAAGTAACACTATTGACTTTTTATTTTACTTTAATTTAATCCCACTTGAAACGTGAAGCATAAAGTGGACATTTATGGCGATCGTAGTAATTCTGCCATGGCTCAGATAGATTGATTTTTTTTACGCACGGTTATGACGTGACGTCATCGTTAGTGATGTCTCCATGAAATGAGATAATAAAGCCTCGCCTCATAGTTTCCCCCAAATACTGTATTTATTTCTACCTGCTACCTAATCGCTTGAATTCCTTGACACGCTGGACCACATTCACTTCCGCAAACACGTCGGGTGTGACGTCGTCTCTTCTTCTGCGCATGCGGGCCACTTTGACGACTGGTGTTCATACAGCAGACAAGACAGAGGTCGCATTTTTAATGAAATGTGAACGCTTACACAAAAAAAAAGTTTTTTTTGGTGCTCAGCATGTTTACAGAGGCCAAGGCAGGGGCGTGTAAAACAAGATGCGTAATACTTAATGCCACGTTTAACCGACTAGTAAAATACAAAACTTTTAATAAATCGTAGACGGTTAAATGACTAGTCGCGCACGTCCCTAGTTGTGATGTAATTTTGAGTCGACAGAAGACAAAATGGCCGCCACCAGAGATGGCTAAAAACGAGTGCATTTTGCTAATTAACTTATATTCCACAAATGCAAAATTAATCAGATTGCCGTGTTTCAACTAGTGGGCCTGCTGGGAACATCCATCCATCCATCCATTATCTGTACCGCTTATCCTCACAAGGGTCGCGGGGCATGCTGGAGCCTATCCCAGCTGTCTTTGGGCAGTAGGCGGGGGACACCCTGAACTGGTTGCCAGCCAATCGCAGGGCACACAGAGACAAACATCCGCACTCACAATCACACCTAGGGGCAATTTAGAGTATCCAATCAACTTACCCTGCATGTTTTTGGAATGTGGGAGGAAACCGGAGTACCCGGAGAAAACCCACGCAGGCACGGGGAGAACATGCAAACTCCACACAGGGAGGCCGGAGCCAGGATCGAACCCACGACCTCTGAACTGTGAGGCGGACGTGCTAACCAGTCGACCACCATGCCGCCTGCTGGGAACATATTCTTGAAAAAAATATGTCTGGGTTGACTTCCGCTTTCAAGAACCATAGTTGACACTCACATAGTCATGGTTTGGCACTCAGAGATTCACATATTTGTGAATTGAATTTTTTCAAATTCTTATTCTAATTATTTTATTTTATTATTTGCATTTGCAAGATCCGTACCCCTCACCCATTTTTCATGGAAAATGTATATTCTCCTGCCACGTCAGAGTTTGGACGTGGATGGTATCGATTGCACTTCTGCACTTTCGCCTTCGAATCTACCTCACCTGCGCGTTGCGTTTTTACTCTTTTTAATTTTTGTAGACTATTTTTATCTTATTTTATATTATTATTTATTTATTTAAATTTTTGTTAATCTCTGGGTCGCTTGATCTCGCGGACTAGCATACAGCTAGCTTGAGACGGAAACGGGCTAGCTTGGGGCTAGCTTGGAGCTAGTGTATTAAAATGCCTTCAGACGACAGCGACGAACACAATGGCCTGCTGGAGAAGGCAAATAAGACAATCTCTGACCTAAGAAGGGATATTCGTCGTCTCTCAGAGGAGCTCCATGAGAAGGAATCGGTCATCTCTTGCTTCGCGACCCGTTTCCCCGAACTCTCCGCGGTGGTCATGAGAAGGCGCGCTCGTGAAATCCTGTCGGCGACAATGACGGCTGAGGCGGCTGGCCTCTCGGACACGGCGAAGTGGGATCCAATTGCCTGCCCGGGGCCATCCTGCTCGACACCGTTGCAGAGTGACACCTGGGTCAAGGTGGTGTCCCGCGGCCGGAGGGCCGGGGAGCAACCCCACCGCCCCCAACTGGTCCTGGGGAATCGGTTCGCCGCCCTGGCGAGTGAGTCTCCTGTTCCCATCACTGCACTACAGCAGTCGGTGCGTCCGACGCTGGGGCTGTGCTCCCAGGGGCTCCCTCGGATTCCCCGCCACCCACGGCGACGACCTCGGCCGGGAACCCCATGTTGGGCGGGTCCGCCGGTGACACGGCCGTCCACTCACGCGTCGGGCTGCTCCGGGACGCGGTGTCCCGGTACAAGGGTGGTCGTCATCACCAGCATCATCGGCGACACTCATCGGTGTCATCCACCGTCTTCACTCGGCCTCGGCGGAGCCATCCTGGACAGTGGGGTCGTGAATCTTCCGCCGGTGGTGAGTCCCTTGGCGTTCCCTCCTCACGCCACCCACCGACCACCGTTATAATTGGCGACAGCATCATTAGACGTACTCACTATCCCGGCTGCGTCACCCGCTGTTTTCCCGGAGCGAAAGTCATGGACATAGTTAACATCCTGCCGGGTGTTCTTGACTCTCTGCCATCATCCATTACCCGGCTCATCGTTCACGTTGGGACAAACGAGACAATACGCCGACAGTCTGAGCAGACGAAGAGAGACTTTCACGCCCTCTTTGCCTTGTTAAGAACCTGCGGTCTGTCGGTCTGGGTGAGTGGCATTTTGCCGGCATTGTCTCGCGGAGCCGAGCGCTTCAGCCGCCTTTTAAGCTTGAACACGTGGCTCCTACGCACTTGTGGCCACCTTGACTTTGCTTTTATTGACAATTTTAACCTATTCTGGAATCGCCCGTCTTTTTACCAGCCGGATGGTGTTCATCCGAACTCTCTTGGTAGCAAGATTTTAGCCGCTAACATCCACCATGTCGTAACCAATTCCACTCCCAGCTGACTCTTGTTTACCAATCATATTTCTTCTTCTACTCATAAACGCTGCAATGACAATGTCACTACCATCACTTACAGGCCAATACCAGCTGCTCACAGTACCACCACCCTCACTAGCTCCCCCTGCAGGCCCTCATTATCATTACCACTATCGGACAATTTTCCCATTGAAACCATCACCGGCAGACGCTTCCCTTGCACACACAAACAACGTGGTTTTAACAGTGGTAATCTAGTATATGTTAATACTGCTCATTCGTACCACCATGAGCGCACGTCCAGCACAATAATTAATCTGGCCGTGCTGAACGTGCGCTCCCTTTTAAACAAAACTTTTATCATAAACGACCTGATTTTAGACAATAATTTACATGGTATACTTTTGTCTGAGACATGGCTTGGTACAGATGCTCCAGTTGCTCTCAACGAGGCTTGCCCACCGAATTTTAACTTTTTATTTTCTACAAGGGATGGCAAAAGAGGAGGCGGGACTGCATCAATTTTTATTAATACTCTTTTATCAAAGGAGATCATTTTTAGCAGCTATTTATCGTTTGAACACCATGCCTTTGTTTTTAGCAGTCCCCCTATTCTCTGCATTACCGTCTATAGACCTCCCCATCATTCCACTTCTTTTATTACAGAATTTTCAGAATTCTTATCCATTTTATATTCCAGTTATAACAGGATATTAATAACTGGCGATTTTAATATACACATGGACAACATCTCGGACCCACTATCCAGAGATTTTTCAAACCTTTTAAACTGCTTGGATTTTAAACAGCACGTCTTGCAGCCAACTCACAACAGAGGACACACCCTGGATTTGGTTATAACCTATGGCTTGTCTGCTGGTGTGTCCTCTGTTGTTGACTTGGCAGTGTCAGACCACTACTGTGTCTATTTTAACATCGCCAGTTTTAACCATCTAGCAGTCCCGGTCAGAACAGTGAAGAAACGCGACCTATCTTCTGAGGTGGCTGCAAATTTTATCGAGATCTTAAAAAGCACTCCTGCTGACATTTTACCTGCACCCTGTGATCTTATTGTTGACAATTTTAACCTACATCTTAAATCATCATTAGATTCAGTAGCTCCACTTTTAATTAAAACAACAAAAACAAAGACTGTACCCCCGTGGAGAAACAATGCTATCAAAATATCAAAGAGAAAATGCAGGAGTGCAGAGAGGAGGTGGAGAAAAAGTAAACTTACAGTACACTATGAAATTTTATGCAAACAACTGAAATCCTACAATAAAACAGTAAAACTGGCAAGATCTTCCTATTTCTCAAACCTCATTACAGTCAATAAAAACAACCCCAGGGTTCTCTTCTCCACCTTTGAACTTTTAACTAGTTCTGATTTTAATAAGTCCCCACAGAGACCAACAGATGCTCTCTGTGAGGACTTTGCAGACCACTTCAGAAGTAAAATCGATGACATAAGATCCAGTCTTTTAGCCCGTCAAAACACAAGTTTTAATAAACCCGGACAATCATATTTACATGAGGAAACACTGGAAAGTTTTGCCCTGGTTGATGCAAGGACACTTGTTCGAGTTTTCTCCCAGGTAAACCCAACAATCTGCCTTTTGGATCCAATTCCCACATTTCTTTTTAAGACATTTTATGGATTTTTTGAAGAACAAATTTTAAATATAGTCAATTGCTCTCTTCAGACAGGCGTCTTCCCCGCTGCCTTTAAAACGGCGGTGGTGAAGCCCCTTCTGAAGAAGAGCGGTTCTGACCCGAGCGTTTTTAATAACTACAGACCCGTATCCAACTTACCGTTTTTAAGTAAGATTTTAGAAAAACTGGTTTTCATCCAGTTGAATCATTTTTTAAATACAAATAATATTTTGGAGAAATATCAATCTGGTTTTAGGATGAACCACAGTACGGAGACTGCTCTTTTAAGGATCTTAAATGATATTAGGTGCACTGCAGACGTGAGAAAACTCACAGTCTTGGTGCTACTGGATCTAAGCGCTGCTTTTGATACAGTAGATCACCAAATTTTATTAAATAGACTTAAAAATCTAGTGGGCATCTCTGGTACTGTTTTTGACTGGTTTTATTCCTATCTCACAGACCGATATTTCTTTGTAAGTATGGATACTTGTTCCTCTAAAACTCATGAAATTAAATGTGGGGTTCCTCAAGGTTCGATTTTAGGCCCCCTACTTTTTAATCTTTATATGCTTCCCCTCGGGGATGTCATCAGGGGACACGGCATCAGCTTTCACAGCTATGCTGATGACACGCAGCTGTATATTGCCGTGTCTCCTGATGACACAGGACCCATTGATACCCTTTTAAATTGCATTTTAGATATCAAGTCATGGATGGCAGATAATTTCCTACAGCTCAATCAGGACAAGACTGAGGTTTTAGTAACGGTCCCGAAGGTCAGAGAGAGAAGCTTTTACCAAAACTACACATTTTTAATCCCTCACACTGTGTGAAGAACCTTGGCGTCATTTTTGACTCTGAGCTCAGTTTTATTCCTCATATTAAAAATGTAACCAAGATTGGTTTTTATCACCTTAAGAATATCGCCAGAGTCCGCCCGTTTCTCTCTCAGGCTAACACGGAAGTGCTGATGCATGCCTTTATTTCCTGTCGTTTAGATTACTGTAATGCCCTGCTCTCTGGCCTCCCGAAAAAGAGCATTTCACCACTGCAACTATTGCAGAATTCAGCCGCTCGGGTGCTGACGAGAACCAGAGGGCGGGAGCACATTACGCCAGTTTTGAAATTGCTGCATTGGCTCCCTGTGTGTTTCAGGATCGATTTTAAAGTACTTTTATTAGTTTATAAATGTGTTAATGGTCTTGGGCCATCTTATTTATCTGATTTGCTTTTATCATACCAGCCCTCGCGGATCCTGAGGTCCTCTGGCGCCGGCCTTTTATTTATGCCAAGGGTGAGGACCAAAATGCATGGCGAGGCTGCATTCAGCCATTTTGGTCCTCACCTTTGGAATAGCCTGCCAGAGGATGTCAGGTCTGCAGAGACTGTTGATATTTTTAAGAGGAAGCTCAAGACACACCTTTTTAGTTTGGCTTTCAACAACTTTTAAATAATTTATCTTTTCTTTTGATTGAAGATAATTCTATGTTTTGCTTTGAATGTTTTAAAGCACTTTGAGTTGCATTTTTATGTATGAAAAGTGCTATATAAATAAAATGTGATTGATTGATTGATTGATTCAAAGGTTTTTCATGAATTTTTGGGGTGTTTGTGAAAAAAAAAGTTTCACATCCTCCCCAATCCCTATCGATGCATTTTGTATGTATGTCTATTATACGCAAATTCGAGCCCTAGCTGCAAAGCGCAATTCGAGGCGTGGCTCATTGTGGGGTGGACCTAAATATTTGACACTATTAACTATTTCCTTGGTGGCTTTGAGGATGCGCCATCTTATGATGTCACATTTTTACTAGTACTATTACCCAAAGTGATTCAACAAAAAATCTTGGTGTTATATTTGACCCAACTCTGTCTTTTCAATGCACATTAAGAATATTACTAGAACCGCACTTTTCCATCTCCGTAATATTGCTAAAATTTGCTCCATTCTGTCAAATAGTGATGCAGATATTTTAATACATGCAGATATTTTAATACATTTCCGTCCATTCAATCCATTTGTTACGTCTCACATTCAATTAATTTGTTACGTCTCGCCTCGATTATTGTAATGTTTTGCTCTCTGGTCTTCCCATGTCTAGTATTAAAAGTCTGCAGTTAGTCCAAAATGCCACAGCAAGACTTTTGACAAGGACGAGAAAGTTCGATAATATTACTCCGATATTAGCCAATTTGCATTGGCTCCCAGTCTACTTGAGATGCGATTTCAAGGTTTTGCTACTTACCTACAAAATACTGCACGGCTTAGCACCTTCCTATCTCGTCGACTTAGTGATACCATATGTTCCGATCTGAAACCTTCAGTCACAAAATGCCGGCCTTTTAGTGATCTCGAGAGCCAAAAAGCAGTTCGCAGGTTCTAGAGCGTTTTCTATTCGGGCACCGATGCTTTGGAATGCCCTACCTGCGGATATTAGAGGCACTACCTCAGTAGAAATGTTTAAAACACGACTTGAGACTTATTTGTACGATTCTGCATTTAGTTGAACTGTTTGTTTTGGCCTCTTTACTGCCACTTCTATTCTTTTTCTACCCCCTTTTCCCAGGTTTGGGAATTAGGTGATGATGACCGAATTGGAGGTTGGTGTTTCGATCCAACAGCAACTGACTGCTACAAGAGTGGAGGCTGACAACATCCTCGGAGGCGCTGCTATGGAGATTTCTACATTGAACATTGGGCCCCTGCTGACCTCACCGATGTCACCTTCCTGCAGCACTTCATTTGATTAACTTTCACATCACTTTAACAAACACTGTATAGTACTATAATGTGTGTTCAATGTTGCCCACTCGGCACCCATTGCAGCCTGATTATCCTGGAAGGGGGATTCCCCCATCTATGGTTTCTTACTTTTCCCCAGATGTTTTTTTTTTTTAGTTTTTCCTTGCCCTCCTGGGGGTGAAGATCAGGGGATGTCGTGTATGAGCCATTCTGCCAAATTGGTTGAAATTGCTGTCCCACAATGAAAATCAATTTTTTAAAAACACTGAAGTGTTCAGACCTTGCATATTTAGTCATATCTTGTTATGATCTATTTTACCACAAGGCATTAATTGAGATACTATTAAACCGAATGTATAAAAAGTCATCTTTTAAACGTCACTTCCTATTGGGAGGTGGCTGTCCCAATCTCTAACTCCTAAATTTAAATTCATGAAAAAAAAATGGAGAATATTTTTGCCAATTTACAAAATACTTTACTTCAATAGAACATTTTGGTTGCTTTTAAATGTATGGTGAAAGATTTACATTGATTTTGTAGATTTTTTTCAAATTAGAAGTTTTTATGTAGAAAAAAACCTGTCCCAACTTTTCATGTCACTACCGAAACGCAAAGAGTATTTGTCTTTAGGCAGGGCTTGGTTTTAGCCAAATCCCCAGAAATTTCACCAGTAAGAGACATTACCTTCAGTTCATCACTGGTCACATGGCGAGTAATTAGTTGACAGCATTATTAAGTTATGTGCCCTCCAAAGTCTGAAAATCAGCATGTGGTTTTAAGGACCGTCACTAACGAACACCTCATTTTGGCAATAAAATGAGCACTTTTGATTTTAATGCTAAATGTACTGTTTTTTATCTCTGTACACATGCTCAAAACTGTCTGTGGTAGGCACGTTGTGCCTAGCATTGTTGAGTATTGTCAACAACTACCATAAAACGTCACTACAACATAATGTTTATTTTTGAATAAAGTAATTTTTAAATAACATAATACATAGATACATATGTCATACATAGATCCATCTGATTTTAACAATATTATATTCAATATTTTATCAAAATTTGAACGGAAAAATAAACCTGAACTGGTCACTACCGAAACATACAGATAGGTTTCGGTTGTGACATAATGGTTTCGCTATGACAATATAATATTTATTTTTTAATAAAGTAAGTTTTAAATCATATAATACAGAAAAACCAAAATGTCAAGCCTCGCAGTGACAGAGTACAGGCGAAGGGTTACAATGACCCAGTGAAATCCAAAGAATATCTAATAAAGGAAAGAGAAAGAAATAAGAGATGGAAGGAAGAAGGAAAGCTGAAGTCTACCAATGAATTATCCAGCAGAGAGCAAAGGAAAGTCAGAGGAGCATGGAGGAAAAGACAAGACCACCGGATGTCTCTCAAAAAACAGAGAGAGAGGGAATATACATTTCGGGAAATACCTGTTACAAAAATGTTTGTCATTCCAATTAAATTTTCATTTGGAAGGTGAAACCACAGTTTTTCAATGATGAAGAGCCCTGTGATGGACAGGTGACCGGTCCAGCGTGTACCCTGCTTTTGCCCTCAGTCAGCTGCGATCAACTCCAACCCCCTGCAACCCTGAGTACAGCACAAAGCAGTAGAAAATGG
>NC_141234.1:14127500-14132500 GCF_054856515.1 Filicampus tigris
TCGGCATCACCGCAGTATATCTCGTATCTTTGTTTAGCAAAAGTTTAGTTCATCCATGGACAACAACGGAGCTATTTATTGTGGAAGTTCAAACAAACTACACGCCTGCCTGCTGAATGTGCGTGGCAGGAAGTCACGTAACTTAGCCTGAGTGATGAAAGCTATTTTGAATTAAAGAGATGCTAAAATGAAATACGTAACACTAGGGCTGCTTGATTATTAAAAAAATATGAATCACAATTATTTTGGTAATATTTGAAATTACGATTATTCAAACGATTATTTTTTGCTACAAAACAAGAACAGGTTTAAACATGAAAAAAATATTAAGATAACATTTTTTGAAATGCTATAATAATTTAAAGGGACACTTGGGTGAGCTTAACATTGGCACTTGTATAATAGGTTTGCATGTAAAAATGACTTTAGTACTAAAATGCCCACCTCAAAAGACTCTGTAGTGATTACGGTCTTTTTTTGTGATTAGGTTTACGACAAATTTCCCAGCCACTTTTTGGGGCGTGGCTTATGTTATGTTTTCGGTCTCAGCTGTCACATCACGGGAGGGAGGCAAGTGTGGTAATATTGCTCGCTTTGTCAGTTCTGTTGTCTAAAACGGCGACCGATCGCCACCAAAATGCAAACGCACATTACTACTCTTGTCCACTTCAACCTGGGAAAGTATAAAAGTGTTCTGCACAACAGTTTAGATTTATTGACATAAAACGTGATCTCATCATGATCACCTCCACAAAATCAAAAATACCGTGGCGATTGCTCCTCCACTTTCACAAGCTGAAGCGGACAAGAGCATGAATGCGCAGACGAACCTCGACTGGTTATATATCGGACATTTAACGACGCTAAACTCGTGTCTCAGGAGGGAAAGAGACGGCAGCTTGCAGCAGCAGCAGGCAGATTGGAGCCCTCCTCTTCCCTCCCCAGCTAAAGGTAGGATTGGGACGGTTAATAGCAGCAACTAGCTTCAGGCCGTTAAAACAAAAGGCGTTAGCACAACAACATTAGCTCCTTACTGTCTGCCCAGTGTGTGGAGGTGAAGGTGAGCCTCTGTCTTCATGTCGCCTCACAAGCAGTCGCGTGCGGTGTCCCTGCTTGCTTGCTTGCAGCCGCGACCTGCCTGAGTGAAGCGGCGTGAGAGTGACGAAAGCCCTCATCGAACAGCGAACAAAAGGTTTCAGCGAGGCTGACTGCACAGACGAGTGTGGCCACATTGGAACGTGCCATTTCGGCTGTTACCTTCCAAATTGGACGCCACGTTCTAAGTCGAAAAACTGGGTCAATTCCTCATCCAAATAAATGTGCATGTCTACTAATTCCCACTTCAATCTCTGTAACTATCCTGACTGGTGTTTAATGCCTCACCCGTTCTAACCATGATCAGCAAAGAAGCAGTGTTTTTTTTTGTTTTTGTTTTTTTTTTTAAGCAAAGAAGCAGTGTGCGCTCGTCCCAGCCTAAATCTATGTAGCTCTGCTGACTTCCACATTTCCTCATTCTCATATAAATCAGCCATGGAGAGGTTAATCCTTTTGATATGTTGAAATGGGCATTAGTAGAGATGTCCACATAAATTTTGGTGCCAAATGATTGCCGTTTTTGGACGTTATAAGCAATAAAAGTACAATGATTTTCAATGGAGAGTTTGGCCATTCTCCTCATTAACAAGGGGCGTTATTCATGGAGTTACTTATTTACTAATTTCTCCTCAATGAATGGATAAAAGAGAAAATGGCAACTCTTTTCATTTTCCTGATCAAAAGATATATCAAATGAACTTGTTAGTGAATACATGGCCATCTCGGCCCCACCGTCCCTTTAAGTTTGTTTTGGACCCAACAACATTTATTAAATTAATTATTTAAGAAAAAAAATTTAAAGTGCAAATGTATAAATTAAAGTATGGTTTCCTTGTATAAACAAATGAGTTAACTTGCTATACACTTATAAATTGCCAAAGTAGTAAACTGCTTGGAGTAAAATGCCAATTTTGACAGAATAATAGACATGCTATTCATCTATACATTTAGACCTTTGTCGGGAGCCTTTTTTGTTTTGTTTTTAAAGTGATATTTACACATAGTAAGCAAAGTTAAAAGTAATTTGCTTCTGATAAATTATAAATGTAATATGCTGATTGGGTCAAACTAATTTAAATGTTGACTGTTCCGTAGTATGTAATCTATACAATACTTCTAAATTACAGTAGGCCATATATAAACTGTTTTACAATATAATGACCAATGATATGTTTGCAAATTGCATTTGAAGCAATTTGAACAAAAATGCACACAAAAAAATTGACTTCATATTATAGACTACACAAGAAATTTAACTTAAGTCACAGTAATAATGTTTAGCATGGTTCTATTTTTGTGGTCGTAAAAGTAGTGTATATTTGCATAAAATAATTTATTTAAAATAAATCCCTCGTGCCGATTGCGCAGTGGAGTCTGTGCCCTAAACATTTGGAAGGCTTGTCCGGGCATTAGATTCTGTTATCTTTTTGTGTCTCTCCGATGTTGATGGGTGGGAGTTGCTGCCTACAGTGTTTCAACTACTGAGATTTGCGTTGCGGACGACGCCACATCTAACTCGGTGTTTTCTTGCTTTGGTGTATCATAACATCATCGTAAACCCAATGATGGTTGAATAGATTCGTTGTGTTGCCGGTGGATGCACTTTATACGTCTTTGCTCGCCGTCTTCCACGGCAAACCCAAAATGTAACCAAATAAGCGATTTCGACTTGCCTTGCTTGTTTACAAATCGTTCCTGTGGCGGGTCTTGTGCCACTTTAGGTCTGTTACCCTGTTAAAACGTTGAGCGGGAGCGTGTGCAGTGTGACTTGCGGGGTGCGGGCTGGTTAGCTAACTAGCTAGCTTGGAGAGGGCGGCGCGGCAGAGTAACTCGTGTGCGCATGCCTCAAAACAACTCAAAATAAGTACTAATAATTTTTTTTTTTATGATTATGCCAATTTTGTAATCGTGGAGTGTAATAATCGAAAGTGTAATTGAATTTGGTTAATTGTACAGCCCTACATAACACACATTCTGTAGCTAGTTATTTATTTTTTAACTTAAATGAAATGTTTTTCAGACTTTTTAACCAGTAAAAAAAAAAAAAAATACACAAAAGACTATTACTTTGTGATTGGATGGTCGAGGGAGCTGAGGCAGAACGTCTCCCAGTGCCAAGTCTTTCTGTTCATAAGAAGCGCGAAAAGACGAAACATAGATTAGCTTTGGGCTCACACATATAGCAGCACAGAACGACTCCCGACTGAACGAGGTTGTGTTTGCTGTAATGTATTATTTCACAGATGCGATCAATGACGTTATTGATAGATCACGCAAATTATGAGATTGCAGTCAATCACAGATTTTGCATAAAATGCAAAATATTGACCGATTTCGATCCCTGCAATCATATTGATGTAAAGTCTACTTTTGGCACACAGTTAATTAAGCCGTTGCTGTCACATAATTACAGTAATAATTGAAAAAATGAGAGTATTATTGTGTTTTAAGGTGAGTGTTTTTTACAAGATTAGTACGGAGAGAGTGGTCTATGTCCGTTGTCCATCCATGTTATGATGTGTTCCTCTACTTATATGAAAGGGGAAGTCAACCCAAACATTTTCTTGACAATAATATGATCTATGTGCCTCCACTAGTCTAAACACAGTATTCTGATTAATAGCGTTTGTGGAATATGGGTACAGAAAACATAATATTGCAAAGAAAATTTTAGGGTTGACTTAACAGGGTTGACAGAAACCAAAACTAATCTTTCTTTGTAGTACTTCAGAAAGGGCAAATCAACCCAAACATGTTTTTTTTCCAGAATATGTTCCCAGCAAGCCCACCAGTTGAAACACTGCATTCTGATTAATATTGTATTTGTGGAATATGAGTTAACCCCTGTATGGTGTCCAAATTTTTGTTACACAGCCAGTGTTGATGGGTCTGGTGGGTCTTCAAACCAACATAATCTAACCTCATTACAGTTAATAGAAACAACCCCAGATTCCTCTTCTCCACCTTTGAACTTTTAACTAGCTCTGATCTTAACAAGTCCCCACAGAGACCAACAGACGCTCTCTGTGAGGACTTTGCACACCACTTCAGAAGTAAAATAACATAAGATCCAGTTTTTTAGCCCGTCAGACCATAAGTTTCAGTAAACATGGACAATCACATTTACCTGAGGAACCACTGGAAAGTTTTGCCCTGGTTGACGCAAGGACACTTGGTCGAGTTTTCTCCCAGGTAAATCCTGCCTTTTGGATCCAATTCCCACATTTCTTTTTAAGACATTTTATGGATTCTTTGAGGAACACATTTTAAACATAGTCAATTGCTCTCTCCAGACGGGTGTCTTCCCCGCCGCCTTTAAAATGACGGCAGTGAAGCCCCTTCTGAAGAAGAGGAACTCTGACCCCAGTGTTTTTAATAATTACAGACCCGTATCCAACTTACCATTTTTAAGTAAGATTTTAGAAAAATGGGTGTTTCTCCAGTTAAATCATTTTTTAAACACAAATAATATTTTAGAGAAATATCAATCTGGTTTTAAGATGAACCACAGTACTGAGACTGCTCTTTTAAGGATTTTAAATGATATTAGGTATACTGCAGACGTGAGAAAACTCACAATCTTGGTGCTACTGGATCTAAGCGCTGCTCTTGATACGGTAGATCACCAAATTTTATTAAATAGACTTAAAAACCTAGTGGGCATCTCTGGTACTGTTTTTAACTGGTTTTACTCACAGACCGATCTTTCTTTGTAAGTATGGATACTGGTTCCTCGAGAACCCATGAAATTATATGTGGGGTTCCCCAAGGGTCAATTTTAGGCCGTCATCGGGAGAAACTGCGTCAGCTTCCACAGCTATGCTGATGACACACAGCTGCATATTGCCGTGTCTCCTGATGACACAGGACCCATTGATACCCTTTTAAATTGCATTTTAGATATT
>NC_141234.1:14142500-14180000 GCF_054856515.1 Filicampus tigris
CAAGACAATTCAAAGTGCTTTACTTTAAAAGCATTACAGAAAGAGAAACAAATTATTAATACATTACAAAAATTACAATAAAATTATCTTAAAAAATTAGGTTAAAATTATTAAAACCAAGTATCATCGTAGATAAATTAAAAAGGGTGGGAAAATGGGGATTAAAACAAGACAATAAGGAATCGATTCTTGAGAATGCTGCAGTTAACAAAAACGTTTTCAGCCCTGATTTTTATAAGTTTGAGCAGACCTCAGATATTCGGAGAGTTTGTTCCACAGGTGAGGAGCATCGTAACTAAATGCAAAATAAAAGGTGTACATTGCTTTATACGTTGACACTGTTGTATGTAAGTGTTTGACACACTGGTCCTGCTGGTCCAGCAGAATTGTTAAAAAACTAAATAAAAAGTGATGCTACTGGCTTTTAAAAAAAAAATGAAACCCTGAAGTAATTTCAAAACCATTGTAGGCATTTACTGAAGTCAAACAATTTTTGTAACTCTTGAGGCTTGGACTCATTTCAACAAATATTTTTCTCCTCTCTCATGGCAAACCACTTCAGCTGTCTTTTTAAGGTTTAAGGAGAGCCTTCTCCAGACTGCACCTCCTGCATCTCCTTCCACAGATAATCACTAAAATTTACAGTAGATCAGGGCTCATAATGCCATTTCAGAATATTCCACTGTTTTGTTTTGAGCCATTTGTGGGTCCCTGAAAGAAAGAGCAAGATAGCGGACAGTGTGCTTTTGTGTGTGGCAACCCTCCTGTTGTTTTGGCTTTATTTTCTGTTTGCAGTGCTTCAGTACTGAGTCTCTGTTTATGTCTGTGTGTCAAACTTTATTGGACTTTTAACACAATGTCGGAGGTTCGGGTGAGTTCGAGCATGGTAGGGAGAAGACATTACCTCCACTGCTGGCAGACATACTGGCTGACCCCTTCGGAGTTCACGCTCAACCTTCATAACGAAAGCGCTCCTGCGGCAAACTGGTCAACTGGTGAAGTTAAAATGGAAGCGAAAACCCAAACGCATGGATTTACTCCGTCGTGGTGCTTCTTGGATCCTGTCTACTCCTGCCTGATACTGATTTGTCAGATGTCCCATGGAGCTTCGACTTTGCCGCCCTCCGCGCCTTCTCCAAAGCAGGGTCAATCTCCAGCTTTTGAGGAATCATTCCTGCTGCTTCCGCAAGGAGTGTGTTAAATGCCCAGTCATTGACAAACACAACGTTTATCTTGGGTGAGTTTTTCCCATTCCAATGACCTGGATTTCCCCTGTCTGACGAAGACCTGGACAGGAGCCGGTGATTGCAGCACTTTATTTGAATTGTTGCCACCTTACTGTGCCTACTTGGACTCCCCGAGGACTTCGGGATGTGGTGGAAGATCGGTGACTATTTTTAAAAGCAATTTTAAATGTAGATGGGTATTTTCGCTACATGGATCACCAGGTTTGAAGCCTCTTTCTTTGAAGTGGGCTGTGCATCCCTGTGCTGTGTCATTAACCGTCCTCCCAAATACAATAAGGACTTTTTGAATGACTTTTCAAATCTTCTTGCCGAATTCATGCTCAAATATGAACATATCCTCCTTATGGTGGATTTTAATATTCATATGTGCTGTCCTGAAACACCATTGGCAAAGGACTTTTTAAGAGTTGTTGACTCCTGTGTGACTGACTCTACACATGAACAAGGACATACCTTTATTTTGGTTGGTTCGTATATAACAGACAAGCCTGATTTTAGGTCGTTTAATTACCTGACATGTTTCGGCGTGTACTTCCGCCTTCATCAGAGTGTCACTGGTGTGGTTGTGACGCGTCTTTATCAGCTGATGTTTATGGGGGCGTGACTTACCTGTCAAAATTGACTGGCAAGAGACGCCCCCCGCTGTCAGTTCACCCCTCCAGGATGCTGCTCCAGGTGGTGGAGAGCATAAAAGCTCCCTCATCCCTGTTGATGGTCTTTGGGCCTCGCTTGCGGATCTCGATGGCCTCCCTGATCCAGCGCTGATGTTTGTTTTCTTCAGTGCGGATGACTCTGGCATTATCCCAGTCCATGATGTGATTTTCTCTTTTACAGTGGTCGGTGATGGCTGACTTGTAGTGTTCCTGTTGTGCTTGTACTTTTATTGCTCTTGTTTGTCGTGTTGCTGTCTCTTTCTCACACTCCTTCTTGTGTTCTGTTTTCCTTGTAATAAAACTCCTTCCTGTCTCCCCAATATATGATTTATTGCATGATTTGCACGGTATTTCGTATGTGGAATTGTGTTTGTTTTCCGGGTGTATTTTGTCTTTCGGATGAACCAAAATCTGGCCGAGAGTTGTGTGTGGTTTGACGGGTGTGTTGATGTTGTATTTTTTCATTGCCCTTTGGATCCGTTCCGTAATCCCTCTCACATATGGCAACGTCACCATTCCTCTGTGTACTTGTTTGTTTGTTTAAATTGTTTGTTTTTTCCTTCCCCCCTGTGTTGTTTTATTTTTGTTCTTGACCTGCCCCGCGCCTTTTGTTATTGCCCACTGTGGATACTAACACCTTTTTAGTGCATGTTGTGTGTGTTTTTCCTCCTGTGTACTGTCCTCCGGGTCCGTGATTATTGTGGTGCGTTCATGCAATGTTCTGTTTTATGGGTGGTGGGGTGTTTAGATGTCCAAAGGAGGTATTGATCAGTGTGTGTCGGTTTCCTGTATACTTTTATTTTAATGTCCCCGTTGTCGGTGTGATGTATGTTTAAGTCCAGAAAAGCGATGGATTGGTCCAATTCTTCTTCATGTGTGAATTTGATGCTGCCTGTAGTGTCTATGGAGTTGAGGTGATCAGTAAGGTGTTGCGTATGTCCGGTTTTAATTTTTTCCAGAATGTCGTCCACGTAGCGTTTCCATAGAATTGGTTTGTATTCTGCTGGGGCTGTTGAGATTGCTTGCTGTTCCATGTCCTCCATGTAAAACCCACACAAGATGGCAGAGTGGGTCTCCCATGGCAAACCCCTCTTTTTGTCAGTATATGGTGTTCCTGAATTGAAAGTATGTGGATTTGGCGATGAACTGGAGTAACTGGGTAATGTCCTGTACTGTTAGATTTGTGCGTTTTTTGAGTGTCTGCTGTTAATCTGTCCTGTACTATTTAAATGGTGGCTTGTGTGGGTTTTTTGGTCAAAAGTGATATGACATCGTGTGAGATGAACATTTCATCTTTCTGTACTTTTAGGTTGGTGAGTTCTGTGGCGAGTTGTTTTGAATTCTTGCAGTGTTGGTCTGTAAGTCCCAGTAGTGGTTGTATTATTTCTGAGAGTGCTTTTGATAGGTTGTATGTGACTGATCCTATGCTATCTACTATGGGGCGGAGAGGTGTACCTGGTTTTTGATTTTTGGTGTGCCGTAGATCCTGGGGATGTTTGCTGTGGGTACCAAGTGGTTGTATGATTGTTTGTCTATTTTATTTTCGTTGAGCAGTGGTTTAAGTAGTGCTTTGAGTTTATTTTTCTTGTCTTCTGTTGGGTCTTTCTTTAATACTTCATAAGCGTCGTTGTGTAGTAACTGCTGCATCTCTTGTTCATACGTGCGTGTGTCCATGATTACTGTGGTTCTGCCTTTATCTGCTGGAAGGATTGTGATGTCTTTATTTTTTTAAAGTGTTTTCATGGCTCTTGCTTCCGGTTTGGTGATATTGCTGGGTGGTGGTTTGGCCGTTTTTAATATATCTGCTACTTCGTTGCGTAGTGCTGCTTTTTGTCCGGGATCCTGTATTTTTTTACATGCTAGTTCTGTTGCTAAAATGAAATCCTCATGTGGTATTTTTGGGGGTGTAGCGGCGTAGTTGAGTCCTTTTGACAGTATGCTGCGTTCTGCCTGTGTGAGATTGTGGCGTGACACGTTGTGAATCCATTTGTCGTTGATGATGGATGTTTCAGTTTTGTCTTTTTCTGTGCGATGAGTCTGTCTTATTTTCGGATGTGTCGGCTTTTGGTGGCAGTGAATTCCTGTTCGGGTATGTTGTCTAAGTGTCCGTGTAGCGTTTTTTACCGTGTCCAAACTGCTCCCTTTGCCGCTGTAGACTACGGAGCACTGATGTTGTTGAGTTTATTTGCTGTGCACCGTATTCGTTCTGTTACCAAGGTCATCTGCACTATCCTGATAATCTGTTCCACGTTCCTGGTTGGGTTCGGGTTCTTGATATTCAGACTGGCCGGTGTGACCTCTTCATCCATGCCTTTGTTACATCTCGGCTAGATTACTGCAATGCACTTTATTTCGGAGTCAGCCAGTCCTCCCTCAAACGTCTCCAGTTGTTCCAAAATTCTGCTGCTTGCCTACTAACTGGAGCTCGGAGGATGGAGCACATAACACCAATTCTGGCCTCCCTTCACTGGCTCCCAGTGCATTTTAGGGTTCAATTTAAGATTCTCTTATTTGTCTATAAGTCATTAAATGGTCTGGCCCCGGCGTACCTCTCTGAGCTCCTCCACTCCTACGCACCTTCCCGCAGACTCAGGTCTGTGGACCAGGCGCTGCTCGAGGTGACAAGGACCAAGAGGAGCCTCAGAGGGGATCGAGCCTTTTCAACTGCTGGTCCTTCCCTCTGGAATGACCTCCCATTGGTTGTTAGGCAAGCCCCTTCTCTGTCCATTTTTAAAACCCGGTTGAAGACACATTTCTTTTCTCAGGCTTTTGATCAGACCTGAAATTTTCGGCTCTTTTCCGGTGTCAATTGTAAATAGTGTTTTATGTCAATTTATTGGCTTCATTATTTATTTATTTATATTTATATATTATTTATGTCTATATTTATTAATACATGTATCACAGCCTTTTATTGTTTTTGTTCTATTTATTGTATTGTTTGTAATGTGCTTTGTTACAGCTCTAGCTGTTATGAAATGTGCTATATAAATAAAATTGTATTGTATTGTATTATTTGACAGCTTTTCTAAAATCACAAGTGTTTGTTATATACGAACCAACCAAAATATAGATAACAAGGAAGACAAAATGAACTTAATACAACTAAGGATATACCTTGTTTTTGCTTGAGGTCACCGGTGTCAAATTTGAAAGTCTTGGATAATCATATGACTGTTTTCTTTGATGTTGTCTTTTCCTGTGCTGCTGTTAAATCTGTCACTCCGGAGTGCAGCCGTTGGAATTTTAACCTTCTCAATGCTGGTAGGTTCTTTGATGACTTTGATGATTTTTGTGTTCCCCTCTTCAAACACGGAGGAAACTCAGCTCTTGGTTCCACTCATCTTGCTGTTCTATACTGGATTGATAGCTCCATTAAAAAAAGGTGTGGTCAAAAGACAGACCTGAGCCCCAGATTAATGACAGAACAGGAGTGTCGCAAAGCCGAACGTAGATGCAAAAAAGACAAGCTGCAGGTCTCTTATCAAATCTTGAAAAACTGCTGATGCTGCTACCAGATTGTTAAAAAGGCCAAAGAAGAACATTTGACAAACCTTATTGACTGTCACAACCCTGTACCCGTGTACAATTTCAAAATATTGATTCTCTGCTTAAACCCCCTCAGCCTATTTGCGCAGACTCTTCCCCTGAAATGTGCAATAGATTCCTGCAGTTTTTCATTGATAAGGTTGCTACCACTAGGGCTCTGGTTTCTGGTTTCTCTGTCCATGTCCCTTGTCTGATAAGTTTTAAAATCCTTTGAAGCTGTTTTGTTGAGGTTTTTAGAGGATATGGTTTGCCAGATTAAGCCATCCGGCTCACTTTATGACTCTGTCCTTCCTCTTTTCTTTAAGGAAATTCTCCCATGTCTTGATATATCGGTTCTGGCTATTATCAACAGTAGCCTGTCTTCTGGTGCAGTCCCCCAACAATTTAAACATGCTGTGGTGCAACCCCTGCTCAAGAAACCGGGCCTTGATCAAGGTGCTGTCAATTATTAGACCCATTTCCAGGTTGCCTTTTATTTCGTTTTTTAATTCTAGAAAAAGTGGTGCACATGCAGCAGAAATCTGTCTTGGATTAACATAATGTTTCAGTCTGGTGGCATATGACACTGGGAAAACTATGTGTGTCTTGTTTTGTTGGATCTGACTGCAGTGTTCGATGTGGTGGACCACAGTATTGTGCTGTCTCGTTTGCAGCACCAGGAGGACATTGGTGGTAGCCCACTAGAGTGGTTTGGATCCTATTTAGCTGACAAAACCTTTTGTGTTAGGCTTGGTTGGTCCCACTCTGCCCCACTGTCATGTGGTGTTACGCAGGGTTACATTTTTAGGCCTCTTCCACATGGCGGTTGTACACCAACAGGTGGAAGTGGTTTGATGCAATGTGTTGCGGCCACCGGCTGGTTCCGTCCACTTCCTGGTTTCCGCCGTTTGGGAGCTCCTACAGGAGCTTCTTAATTCGGGACGATTGCCGTCCACGCTTAAGGCATATGTGGCTGCAATCTCAAGTTGGCATGATGGCATCAATGGTACCATGCTATCGGAATTGTTCCCCTTTTCTTGAAGGGTGCCATACAACTTGAGCTGCCTAATCGTCGGGTTGTTCTGTTGTTGGTGCTGGAAGCCCTGCTGACTCCTCAATTTGAACCTATTGGTCTATAATGGCTCTCGGTTAAGACGCCAAAGCTATGGTTTCAGGTAAGCGTGCAAGTAAACTGCATGCGCTGACCGTCGGTGGAACCTGTTGTTGGTGAAATGCTGAGGATTCAAGTGTGACCCACTTGATGGTTGCACCTTCTCGACAGCATGCGTGTTCTACCACTGATTTTGTTGGGGATGGAGGATGTCTCAGCTGTTTGACTGTCGCTGCTTGGCGGCCACGGGGCGCTTGTGTTTTTTGCGCCTGTAATGAGCAGTACTTTTCACAGCCCTGATGTCGCCACCGTTGGACAGTTTGCGTTGGTGTGACTGGGTGGATGGCTGGTGGGAGTTGAGGAAGAGGAGCAAGGAGCGTCTGCACAAAGTGCGGATGTGTATTTGGAACTGAGAGTCGGTGCTTGGAATTGAAGCGGATCGAAATGGGATTGGAGAATTGAACCATTCTCTTTGTATTCATCAATGGATGCTACAGCGTCCACTTAGCTTGTAGCAGACATGTGATGTCATGTGCGCTGTGATCATGATGTCTCTAATCCACTGATGAAAGTAGTCTATGATTATCTCTGTCACCAATAACCGCTTCAAACAACAAGGTGTATTTATGAATAGTTGTTAGGATTGTATTATTGTCAATATTTTTTGTAATGTGTTCTTTTGTGTTACTAAATTATTTTATAGAAAATGTTTCTATAAAGCGCTTTGTTACAGTTACAGCTGTTGTGAAAGCACTATATAAATAAAGATGTATTGTATTGTCTTGTTCCTCCCCATTCCAAAGTGTTAACACTGGTCCAGTTGGCACGGTTTGACTCTGTCTGCTGTCAAACATCTGTGCCCTGTCCGCGCTATGGAGAATTGTACTGAGTACCCCTGCGGGAGTGTGTAGTTTGGATGCCCTTTTTGTGTGTTAAGCTGGACCCATAAGGACGGCACTCTTTACGTTGCTACGTTCGACACGGTGAACGTGGCAGTCCCCTTTCTGCTTGATGAGATTTTGATGGGGTCTTCCTGAGGTAGGTCTCTGGTGGTCCGTTTATTCCTTGTGACTTTGTTGTCCTCTAGTGCTTGAAGCACCACCTCTTGAAGAGATGAAATAGACTGAAAGTTTCTGATATTACTATGAATTGAATGAAGTACTATAAATCGCGGGTGGCTGTTTGGAGGTATCCTGTTGCATATTTGCAATCACGTTGGTTACTGGCTTGTCATGATGGGCCGTGAAAATGGCCTGCTGTTGGAGACTCTCCCTTTGTACCTCATAACCGTAACAAACAGGAACACTCTGCCAATTTGTCCTTGAAGGTGGATGGCATGAATGCAGAGCTTGTTCGATTGACTTTGCTCCTTGGATCTTTGATGGCTAGGGTTTGCAACCAAAACACTGTTCAGCGGGAGGTTGCCTTGTTTTGGTTAGAAGGATGCCCTTTCAGTGGTGGTTTCTGACTCATATTTCATACACTCATACACATCACAGACCTGCACCGTGAAGACATTTCTAGAGGTGTTCTCATTATCTTCAGATTATGTATCTGATACTGCTATCTGCTCTCAGGGGGGTGAACATGACAGTGTAGTCACTTCTTTACACGGGTGCCTTCTTCATGTGTGGACTTCATAGAAGACGACCAAGGAGGACTATTTGAAATGCAGGCTAACACGACTATGGCAACCTCTGCTAGCTGCGGTGACATCTGCACCGGCTGGGCTTCCACCTATGTGAGCTGGGCTGACACAAATTCCAGCTGGGCCCTCAGCTCTGCTTGCTGGAATAATACCACTGCCAGTTGGGCCTCCACCTCTGCTGTCTGGGCTAACACCACTGCCAGCTGGGCCACCACCTGTGCTAGCTGGACTGACACCATTGCCATCTAGGCCTTCACGTCCGCTGGCTGCGCTAAGACCACTGCCACAAACAGGCCATTTTGTCTTCTGTCGACTGAAAATGACATCACAACTGCTCACGACGACCAATCACGGCTCAGATTTAGAAAACAGGTCAGCCGTGATTGGTCGTTGTGAGCAGTTGTGATGTCATTTTCAGTCGACAGAAGACAAAATGGCCGCCCCCAGAGATGGCTAAAAACGAGTGCATTTTGCTGCTTAACTTATTTTCCACAAACGCAAAATTAACCAGAATGCCATGTTTCAACTAGTGGGCCTGCTGGGAACATATTCTTTAAAAAAATGTGTTTGGGTTGACTTGCGCTTTAATGCGGAAACCACATTAAAGCAAAAATGGGAAAAAAATGGACATGCGCGTTTTTTAAAGGACAGCAACAATATGGTAAATGGTCTTTCACATGTATATCAGACATTAAATTGATGAAAACCACATACTAAAAACTAGGAAAAACCCCTTGATTTAAAAACATACCTCTCGAGTTCAGCTAAACTCTCCATTTATCAAATAAGACATTGTGCACTATTCGAACATTTTGTCCCAAATATTTAATAAAAATATAATCCTGTAAAAATAAATGTCGACATCATACTTTCAGTATGAAAAACGTGCTGAGCCCCTTTATGTCGAATGGGTGGCACAGGTCATTTGAAAATACAATTCCTCTTAGATAATTATGTGCTATATTTTCAAAATAACTTAGAATATTGTCACTATTCTTTTAATTCTGAATTTCTTTATCAATTTCAAATTGATTAGTAGCTTCATTGATTTTCTCCACTCCTTCCAGAAAGATTATGGATTCAGGCCAGCTCGACTTCTATCAACACACTACATTGTGTACGAACACTTGCCGTAGCACCAAGTTTGACCTGTTAATCAACAACACACTGTTCCCACCTGACAGCAGTGGACTCTCATCTACATCTTCTCAAGGTGAGAACATGTAAAAATGTGTACTTTTTTTTCAGTATTATTATTTTCCTTACACAGAACCTATTGCTATTCCTGCATGATCATATTGGTTGCTCTTGATAAAAAAAAAAAATCTCCATCTGAAGTAGCAAATGGGTTGCAAAGCCTTTATGGGTAGCGGCAATGTCGGCCTACCATAAGCCATGTTTGGTGGCCCTGCCAGAACCGGCAGTGGCTCTGAATAGGGTGCTTTTTTGGGGGGGGTTCCGGTCCATCAGCTCCCAGGCTTACTTAGTTACTTACTTACTCAGTGTGAAACATGGGCCTGTTTGGATAAGCGTGTGTCAATAATTCGCTTGTCTCTAAACAAAGACAATTAGCTACCTGCTGCTGCTGCTACCTGCTGGTATGGAGGAGTACTACAATGTAGTAAAGACAGGATTACGCTGCCAGGCGCTAAGCCGCACAGTCACACATATTAGATCATTTTCCACGGCACACCTGACAATATGTGTGACACACAGTTTGAAAAACACTGCACTAGAAGAAAAGAAGATGATGACTGTGAAGAAGAAGACGAGACGATGTTGAAGAAACAACATTAATTTAATGCCGTGGCAACTTTACACAAAACTAAAGTAACACTTTTAAGAGTTAAAGTGGCAGCAGGCTCCCACTTAGCAGTTCAGTTTATCGGCAAATAATTGTAGGCTGTGTGAAATGTCAAATGCATGCGAGTATAAAGCTGTTAGAGCAGCAAGTCGACACATTCTGATATAGATATTGCACTGCATTTACCATTTTAATCAAATCGGTTCAGATAATGGTTGGATGGATTTTTCATCTGTGTGACCTCCCCCGGATTGACAATTGACGGACTGGCGGACCTTTGACGTTTACTGAGGGAATCGCAGTTAAATTAACATGACGAACTGACCAACAGACGATTACAGTTTGGTTCGGCTTGAAAAAAAATGATGGACGGGTGCACAGGCTGCTGACAGATGACAAATGACCGACTGGCAAACTTTCGTAAAGTGCGCACCTCTAATATGTTCACATCAGCTTTATTTATATTTTTAAAAAAAGACATGTATAGTTGTTTAGTATTTTTCGCTTAAAATGTATTACTAATTCAACATGTTGGCTTTCTTTGTTTTCATTGTAAAGATTACTGCATCAGTGAATTTCCCTTGTGGATAAATAAAGTATCTGTCTACCTGTCTTTATTATCCAGATTTTGCTTTTATAAAACTATTGTGGTAGTGAACAAAAAGCCCAAATCATAAAAAATCTCATGTGGTGTGGGTGTTAACCTGTACTTATTTCTTGATATAGGGAAACAGGTCCGTTTGAACTTTTATTACAATTTGAACACCCTCTCTTGTGTTGCTATTGCAGCACAGGAGTCCTTCGGTAATGGTAAGATAGTAGGAGACAATCTGGCAGAGAAACCGAGTGAAAAGGGGCACTGCATCTTAGGTTCAGCAGAATCTGTAAACAAGGACTCTCATGAAATCTCAGGTACCTAAACTCTTCTGTGTGTTAGACATTTCACTCTACTTAACACATTTCAGAGACCAAATGGACTGTACTATTGTTTTCTTTTGTCTAGAAGATGCGCTAAATTTCTGGAAGGGAATTGCTGATGTGGGTTTGCTGGGTGAAGTGGTGTCCAAAATCAGTACTGAGCTGCTGGATCTGCTGAACCGCTTGCAGTTGCTGAAGGAGTCTGTTGTCTTGCAGAACACAGGTGCAGAAATGCATATTTGTTGCCAGGCATACTAATCCGAACAAATTCAATATTGATGTCAAGTTCAGAGAATTGTGTGGTTCTGGTTTTGCAAAAGCTAAACCTGCCCATCCTTTCTCTCTGACCAACTGATCACATTTCCTTCCCGGTAGAGGTTGCAGTGCTTAGTAACCTTGGCCAGGTGTTTGGACTGCTCAACTCTGTCAAGAAGATGCTGGTGAAGAGGCGGCAGCAAACTGATCCCAGCCAAGCGCAAATTCTTAGAATCCTTTGCAGTGAGTACTGCACACATTGAAACACAAGGTTTTGCAAGAGTATACTAGCATGCACGCTATCCTATATGAATGTATCACGTAGCAAGTTTACATGTAGAAATAGCGACATGGCTATGAATTTAGGCCAGAATCAGAAGACAGAGGTTCAATTCTCGGAGTGGAGATTAAGAACTGGACACCATGAAATTTGAATTGGCACCAAGAATGATTATTTTATAAAGACAGATAACACTAATCACAGACAACGATAAATGGAAAATAAAACTATAAGCATTTCGATTTAAATATTCTTTCTTACAAACTATTCATCTACTATGTGCTCATCCTATGTGCAAGGGCTGAACAATTATGATAAATAATCTAATTGCGAATTTCTTTTCCCTAAAAATTGAGATTTTCTTTTTCCCAAGGCCGTTTTCTTAGGTATTTTTCAACAATAAATCTTTATTACAACAAACAATATCAGATCTGTCATGCATTATAGAATACTGAGGTAAAGGCAAAATGAAGCAGAGGTGGGCATTCCGTCAGTGGGACGGAACGGTCCGTCATGTACGGACGCCCATTTTGTGGAAGGTCGGACGAGAACTCTTAAAAAGGACGGACAAAGCAAGGACAGAGGTAGGTTTTCGTCCATCCCTCTAATCGTCCCTAACCAGGTCAATCCCGGCTGACGTGTTGTGTCGGGTTCTTTTAAAGGGCAAGACTGCCTGCTATACCTGCACAAGACTGTGCAGGGCTCTTTTTCATGTGCGTTCCCTCCCTTCATCTTGCAGCATTGTTCTCATAGGTGTGGTCTGCCCTCGAGTGGATGCCCATTTCACTGTCGAGGGAAGAAAAAAAAAACGCACTGAAAGCTATGATCCGGAAGTGGAAGACGTTAGTTCTCCTCCTAAAATAACAATAACAATTGCGAAATAACGTGCAACAAACCCAATAATATTGTGTTATTACGCAATCTTAAATATTCTCGTGATGTCCCCTAGCTTGTTCCACTCCGTGCTTCATTATCATCACAACAACGGTGGTTGCTGGCAGCTAACAGTTGTAAACAATGCAATCCACTCACAATACTCTCAGCTGGTAAGTGGATGTGCAGAGGAAATTAGCCATCTACTTCTTCTTCTAGACGCCATCTAATGACGCACGGATGCTTTTTTTTTTGGGGGGGGGCGTTATTTGTCGTTATATATTTTACATTTAAACATGTTTTTATTATAAAAGTAAATGATCGTTTGAATAGTTCTGATTTCAATTATTACCAAAATAATCGTGATTAATATTTTTTTCATAATCGAGCAGCCCTAACATAATTTTCCCCGTTTCTAACTTTGTGACATATTTCATTTGTTCTCTTCCACTGTTTTTGTTGTCTGTAGACCTGGAGCTGCAGTTGGCGGAACAGCGAAAGCAGCAAGAGAGTCAAGCTGTCCTGTCGTGCCCACACCCTGCCAAAGGCATGACTCCCATCAAACGCCAGACAAAGCGACCTCGTTTGCAGAAGCCTGTTACTACCACTACCCTCCTGACCTCCAGCATCAACCCTCAGCCTGCCCTGACACCTCCACAGTTTACCATTCTGTCCCCAATCTCATTATCCTCCTTGGCTCAGCCATTTACTGTGGCAGACCTACCGATCACATCCCTAGGCCAGTCGTCCAACACTGTCACTCTGCTGCCCACCGGCTCACAGCTCTTCACGCGGTACATGGTGACTGGAGATGGAAAAACTGACAGCATTACCTTGCACACGTCTTCCAACCTCACGCTGGTGGAAGCTAGTCCCATGCATGACTCAAACCATTTAAGTGCAATGGTCAAACCTGTAGAGCTGCTACACCTTAGCCAGCAGGCCGTGTGTGAAGAAGCTGTACCCATCGAGGCACAGGTGCTGGACGGCGCCATGTTGGTGCAGCAGGAGTTAATGCAGGGAGAGGTGGAGGCCAGCCAAGAGCACACAGTCATCGAGATCAACCCACGGTCAGTAGAAGAAGGTGAAGTCGTGGCGCTGCAGCTGACTGGGGAGTCGGGTCGAGATGAGGCTGGGATAGTTCAGCGGAGGACGGAGCTCACAATTTCAGAGGAGCAGGAGGCGCAGCGTCAAATACGGGTGACACAGAAAGCAGGGCTTCGGGGGCTGGACTTGGATGCCAATGGACATGGACCTGATGTACAGATTGTGGTGATAAGAGAAAATATTCAGCAAGAAAACTAAGAAACACCTAGTCATCGCGGTAGGTATGGAACAATTGGATCATCTTTCAAGAACTTTATTTCATAGCTTGAATCTAATAAATTGCATTGGAAAAAAAAACATTGCCGATACTGCATTTTCCTTTCAGGTGTTTTTGCACATGCTTCTCACAACACTTTATTTTTTCACATTTGAGTACTTACGCTAGAAATAAATGACTGAATATTCATGTTTATTTTCATTCCAGATTAATTCTATTCCTTTGCAACTGTTGTTAGGAAAGTCGGTCATGCAAAAGCATAAAGTGAAATAACATCAAATCAGAAAAGTAGATCTAAAAAAAGTATTTGACATCATGATGTGGCAGACAAACATTCAGGACTGACCACTTTGTTGAGCATTATCGAATATGGTTTTAAATTTCAGACAACAATTTATCGATAGCAGTGACCGGTTGCGGAGCAACTTTTATCCTAGGGGGGCCATGGGGTGGTCTGTAAAACAAAAAACTTTTTTTTGTTTAAAACGGAAGTCAACCCAAAAATATTTTTTTCAAGAATATGTTCCCAGCAGGCCCACTAGTTGAAACACGGCATGCTGATTAATTTTGCGTTTGTGGGATATATGTTAAGCAGCAAAATGCACTCATTTTTAGCCATCTCTGGGGCGGGCAATTTTGTCTTCTGTCGACTGAAAATGACATCACAACTGCTCACAACGACCAATCGCGGCTGACCGTTTCTCTAAATCTGAGCCGTGATTGGTTGTGGCTAAAAACGAGAGGATTAACACTTATTCCTCAAACGGAATATTTATCAGAATGCCCTGTTTCGACTAGTGGGCTTGCATAGAACATATTCTTGGAAAAAAAAATGTTTGCGTTGACTTCCACTTTAAGATGCTGATAGCTAAAAATGATATAATTACGCTAGTGTCTTGGTTTGTGCTTAACTTACTCCTTCCAGACAGCAAACTACAAAATCAAGCTGTATTTCAGTTTTGTTGTTTTTGATATTTTTAATTAACGAGTTGTTTTTCTATTTGTAATATCTGCTCCCAAACATAATGAGCAAAAGAGACACGCAATGACCAAAAGAGACACGGACCAGTATGGTATATCCAGAATTAAAATATTTAATTGATAGCGGCAAGCAAATATGTTCGAATCGCTGGTTGCTCTCATTTTTGGAGAAAAAAAACTACCTCACACGGTATAACTTCCTGCTGAAAAAACAATCACGGCTCAGATTCAGAAATCAGGTCAGCCGTGATTGGTCATTGTGAGCAGTTGTGATGTCATTTTCAGTTGACAGAAGACAAAATGGCCGCCCCCAGAGATGGCTAAAAACGAGTGCATTTGGTTGCTTAACTCGTATTCCCCAAACGCAAAATTAATCAGAATGCCGTGTTTCAACTAGTGGGCCTGCTGGGAACATATTCTTGGAAAAAAATATGTTTGCGTTGACTTCCACTTTAAGAAAATTAACTAATAAAAATCAGAAATGGCTTTTGAATTGAACAGCTTTAAAGAATATAATCATCATGAACTCATGAAACAAGCCAGGACAAAAATGGTGGTACGTCGAGACAAGATTGAAAATAATTTGACCATGGGACATGTTCAACCAATGTGTCGTCGAATTAGCATCACAGATGTTTTCCACATGTATACTTAC
The DNA here is from genome assembly GCF_054856515.1 of Filicampus tigris. Lineage (NCBI taxonomy): Eukaryota > Metazoa > Chordata > Actinopteri > Syngnathiformes > Syngnathidae > Filicampus > Filicampus tigris. The sequence continues at coordinate 14,157,778 of NC_141234.1, forward strand.
ACGCATACACTAACAGGCATTCACATAAATGCACGCATACAACTTTGTCTAGTGGAATGGAATACGGCTTTGAGGGATATTTGACAGGGGTAGGAGTCCTTGTAACCAAGGATGTCTGCAGCTAGACGACCTGGTCCTTGAAGTGATAAACCATAGGTGGAGAATATCATAACCAACATTTTTGATTAGGCTTATCTGTCAGGACAACAATATGTATGTGAGGGTTGCATCTTCGACAGCGCCCCTTTCTCACTTCGCCTTCCATGGATGTAAGTGTTCGCGAGGTAAGAAAAGAAGCCCAGATCTGACCGTGTCTGATTCCTGTATTTCAGAGATTGAAAGAATAGACGAGCAAATTCAATCAACTTGTGTGAGTCTTTACTTACATTGGATGCCTTCTTGAAAGATAAAATGAACACGCATTGGAAATTTTTTTTTTTTTTTTTTTTTTGTGAACTAATAATTGATCTTACATTCCAAGTGAGTGACCTGCTGAAATTTTCAACACCAGCCTAAAAGTAAATGCAATCTTACTTGTGAGTCACCATAGTCTTTAACAATCCCCCCCCCCCCCCCACACACACACACATTTTTCGTCCAGGCCTGTTTAATGAGTTATTTATTTTGAGATAAATCTGCTGAACCACAATTCAATAGCAATGCCTGATTTTCAGTGGTTAGTTTTAATTGACGTGTCATTATTATTATCATTATCATTATCATTATCATTATCATTATCATTATCATTATGTTATGTCATGTCATGTCATGTCATCTTCCAAACCGCTTATCCTATACAGGGTCGCGGGGAGTTGCTGGAGCCTATCCCAGCCGTCAATGGGCGAAGGCAGACTACACCCCGAACTGGTCGCCAGCCAGTCGCAGGGCACACATAGACACTGTCACTGAGCGGGAATCGATCTCACGCTGCCCGCACACAACTCAGGCGTGTGTACCACTACACTATCAGCGGACTCATTATCATTATTATTATTATTTCTTAAACAGAGGGGTACCTACCAACCATTTTCTCCACGTGCAGTTAGCGTTTGTGGAATGAGGCTGGCCATCTCCTGGTCAGTATGAGAAATGCTGTCAGTGAAGCAAGAGCTTCTCTGGAAAGCCAAGTTTTATATAACACTCAAACTGTTTGTTGTACTTGTACTGTTGTTTTATCGAATGTGCTGTTGTCTTTGGATGATGTAACTGGCCATTCAGACCAGAAGACTCTGTAAAGACTACTTATATTAAGGACACAACCTGGAGCCCCAGTCTGCCCAATTTAATTTTACATGTCCTGTAGATTGTGCATCCTTGGATTTTGTATTGTTCATGTATATTGTAGTTTTCAATAAAGTTTGTTGAAAAAAAAAACAATGCACTGATGTTATTGACAGTTTTTGTCTTAATGGTCTTGCTGGTAAATGTCCATTTCCCGTGTGTTTCTTTTCTCTCCTATTTTCTTTTTTTTTGGGGGGGGGGTGTAAAACAATGCAGGGGACAAAAAAAGCCCTCTGGAAATTTGCAGAAGAAATGTGCCCACGTGTTCCTTTCGTAAATTACGCCAATAATATATGGATAATAATCTTTACTGGTACAGTAGTTAGTTACAGCCTCTTTCGTGAAACACACGCCAGTCCAGTAGGTGGCGATAATGCATCTGAAAGCTGGTTTCCAACCGCCTTTTAACTCACACCAGAGCGTGTGCGTATTCGTGCGTTCATTTAAGTACCTAGCTTTGTTAGCTGTCTTCTATCCTGTATCCTGTAATTTCCCTGTACTGAGTACGTATTACGCTACTCTAAAAAGCATGGAGACAATTTTAGAGCAGCAACGTCGCTATCATGAAGAAAAGGAGAGGCTAATGGACGCTAAAACCAGAGAGGTGTTACACAAGAAATCGACGGTGAGTGTTCCCACATTATGCTACAATTAGCATTACTGTATAGCTAACATCATGAACACAGACAGACACGTTAAAATTAATAGTATCATTGTTTATTTTTAATGCTAATGTATTATGTCAACAGTTGCGCGAGCAGATCAATTCGGATCACAGGACAAGATCCATGTTGGACGTAAGTTTTTTATTTATTTATTTGTCCATTCGTAGCCGCTGGGATGGCGCTGGGTCATGAAACCCCTTAGCCCGTATGGCTAAAAAGAATAAAAATCTCCAGCCACACTTAAGTGTATTAAGTGTAAACGGTAGTATTTTTCTTATCTCATTAGTTAGACTACCTTGCTTAAAAAAAACAAAAAAAAACGGTGACTGACCTGTAGTGTAGCGTGTTCGTGTTGGTCTTATATGTTGCCCTGCTAGTAGCTTATGAGACCAGCGCAGAAACAAAACGCCGACCTATGCTTTTTTTCTTTTTTTTTTCTTTCTTTTTTTTTTTTTAAGATGGGTATCCCAATTCAAAATGATATAACCAGAAAAGTGATATAATGTCGAGCATGTATCGTGCGTGCGCGTGATGGTTTTCCGAGTTGCCCTGCTAGTAGCTGTTGAGACCAGCACGAAAACAAAACCTTGCCGGTCTATGCTGTTTTTTCAGCAGGGTAGGCCCATTTAAAAATGACGAAACCAGGAAAGTGATATGTCAATCGAGCATATATCTTATTTCTTAGACAGCACTTTTGCTCTCACAACATTCCGGTCGCCATAATGGAAATTGTAAACACACACATCGCGAACCGCGAAACTTGTCAAATGCCTCCATTCATTTATTATTCTGGAATGGGCTTGGGTGGAAAATTAGGTAGTGGACAAGATTGATGTACGTCACAACGGACAATGCTTGCGGGTCAGTAATCCAGTCTCTCTGTTGAAGTGTGTATGGGTCCAAATCGCCTATCAAACACAATTTACCGGCATACCGCACATTCATCTGGCTGCTCAAAGTCTCCGTGTATTTCTCCATCGCAACAGATGGTTTAAATCCACAAAAAACATGTACCGTATTTTCACGACCAAAAGGTGCACCGTATTAAAAGGCGCAGTCTCAGTTACGGGTGCTATTTCTGTATTTAACACATACATAAGGCGCACCGTATTATCGGGAGCAGGAATGGTAAAACATACAATAGTTTACAACACACGGTAGCAAGCATGCACACTAAAACGTATCGTTACTGTCCTGTGAAAACATTTATCTCCAATTTTGGAAACTTTTTTTAATTGTGTCTTTAATGTGATGTCTATAACGTGGAAACATGATTCAGGTAAAAATAAATAAATTTAAAAAATGGATAGATAAGTGTTTTTCACATGACAGCGATGATATGCTAGCAAGCACGCTAACATATGTTTTTAAAAAAGCAGAGGGAGCAAAACTGAGTTCGGTTGTTTTTTATTGAAACATTTAACAATGTATTCACGTAATTGTCAGTGATTAACTGTCATCCACAAATCCATCAAAGTCCTCATCTTCGGTATCCGAAACAAACAGCTGGGCAAGCTCTCCATTAAACACGGCAGGTTCGCTTTCGTCATTGTCCGAGTCTCGTTGCCATGCGGCTCCTCAGAAACGATGCCGGCTTTTGAGAAAGCTCGCACAATAGTGCAAGCAGACACTTTAGCCCAAGTATCCACAATCCATTCACAAAGTGTGGCGTAACTTGCCCGGCGCTGCCTTCAAGTCTTTGTGAAACTGTGTTCGCCGTCCGTCATCCATCGCTCCCCGCTTGCAACGCCCTATTTACACCGATGTCCAGTGGTTGGAGTTCCTTTGTTACGTCTCCGGGAATAATGGCAAGCCGGGAGTTCATTCGCTTCACTTGGTTTTTCGCAGCGGCAAGAGATGAGCGCGCATGGAGTCACAAATTAACGGTGACGTGTGGAAAAAAACATCCGGTCGCTTTGGCTAGTTTCACACCGCAGGTCTTAATGCTCAATTTTGATTTTTTTGCGTAAACGTTCATATTACATGTTAAATGTGACCTCAGTCTTAACTGCTGTATGAACACATTGCGTCACAAAAGTGACCTGCATGCAAGACGACGTCACCCCTGATGTGTTTGCGGAAGTAAATGTGGTCCAGCGTGTCGGGGCATTTATACAGTGAAGCGATTAGGTATGAAGTAGGAATAAATACAGTATTTGGGGAAAATCACCCGCAGTCAGCCACTCTCATTTTCTCCTCGTTCATCCAGCCCTTTTGATTGGCCTTGATGATGACTCCGGCCGGAAACCTTTCTTTCGGCAGCGTCTTGCGCTTAAAAATCACCATAGGTGGCAGTTTCTGTCCATTACCATGGCAACCAAGCACAACAGTAAAAGCAGACTTCTCGTGCCCCGTTGACCAGCGCAGTAGCGATACGGACGTCTTCTCCACATTGTGGTTCACCGGGATGTCAAACGTGAGTGGCATCTCGTCCATGTTGGTGATGTGCTTGGCCCGGATGCGTTTGTCGGCAATCTTTTTACTACAGTAGGAGCGGAAGGTGGCCAGCTTTTCCTTGTAATCCGCCGGAAGTTACTGCGCCACGGTGGTCCTTGCCCGGATGTGTAACAATTTGATATCTTGTTGTTGTTATCAGTTATACAATACAATACAATTTTATTTATATCGCGCATTTCAACAGCTAGAGCTGTAGTAAAGCACTTTACAAACAGTAGACAATAAATAAAGACAATAAAAGGCCGTGATACACAAATATTAATAAATATAGATTACGCCAATAGGGGGCAATCATGCACTGTTGAGAGAGTGGAAGCCAAATGTGTAACACTGATAAGATGCATGTTCAAATAAAAGACCCACACTTTAACAGGATGTATAGATGGCGCTGTTTCATAAAACTAAGCACCAAGACAGACCTTCTTGAAAATATTCGATCTTCATTTGTTCTGCAAGCATTTTTGCTCTCTCCCGCTCTTTCTCTTTCTCTAGCTGATAGCTTGCAGTTTGAACTGTGCTTTGTAGGCGTGTCTCTTCATGGTTGCCATTTTCAATGTTGTGACGCACAATGAATGCATATACTGTACCGGCACTACTGGGGCGTGCCTCTGTCACGCCCACCCTGCTCCCCTTAACGTCCACATGGTGTCCTCACCAAGGTTATTAACGTAAACGAATACGAACGAAATAACGAAAACTAAAATTAAAAAAACATTTTCGTTTACGAAATAAAATAAAAACGAAAATATTTTCTTAAAAAGATAACTAACCAAAACGACATTGTCTGCTCGCAAGACTAACTAAAACGAACGATAACCGTAGCGAAAATACCATTCGTTTTTGTGTTTGTAAGCTTTTGTGATCGCTTAAAATGTAAAACACGGCGCTGTCGGTTTTTACATCAGTTGTACAGCCGTACGGCACCTCGACGTCTTAAGTGACGTAACGCGTTTACAATTAGGTCTGATGGGTAGGAAACAAAACTAAAACAACATTATAATAACGAAAGTTGGGAGAAAACGACAGAGCCCCATTTGGGATTATTTTGCTTATGATTGTGTCTCGGGCAAATGCATTGTCACGGAGACGGGTCTCGTGCGGCATATTGCTGAAGGGGAAAAATCGCTCTCTCTCTATCTATCTATCTATTTATTTATTTATTTGTTTCGACTAATTTGCCCGCCGACTAGTCTCAAATTTTATTTGCGACTACTCTATAAGAAAGAAAACTTTAAATTTAATACATTGAATTCAAAGTTCAAAATTTGTGTATTTAGGGACTATTTTAGCCCAAACATTCAGGACAGTTTGTTAATTTAAATTCTGTTGATGTAACAACAACTGACTGAATAAAAGTGAACAATTGAAAGAGAAATACATTTCTGATACGTTTGCCAATGCAATGCATGGCATTTATTATAAATAATGTAATGAGTAATGGTACCGACTCCCAGTCCAGCAGGGTCTCAGTCGCCATATGTTAGGTGCATTATCATGCACACAGGCGACGACTTTATTTTCAAGTGTCACGTACCCATCACACTCCGCAGGAGAGCAGCCAAGTTTTCAGCTGTGTGTCTTTCCTCCAAGACGCATGTCTGAAGCACACAGCTGCGGAGATGTCCTTCATCCACATACGTTATACACGTCATAGTCATGTAAGATTCGGTGGCTATGGACGTCCAGCCGGCTGTAGTTATAGCATTGGCCACTAGGGTTGACAACTTTCTCACTCCTAAATAAGGGACAGGTGCACGGTGCCACGGTGGTGTGAGCATGATGTATGAATTTTGGATTTTTTTTTTTTTCAAATGTTCACGTTAATGCTGAAACCACATTCGCGTAAAAATTTAAAACATTTTTAAAAATGGACAGTGTTCTTCACAGGACAGTGACGATATGTCACCTCATATGAAACCACAATTTGGCTCTTTTCATCAAAAAACGATCCGTCCCGCAGCCCGCAGCAAGCCGGTGTGGGTAGCAGATGTGATCGGGTCCTTCGCGCCTGCCGAAGACGTTTTTAACACGCTTTAAAATATATTGTAGCGACTTCAAAGAACACGCCGTCAGACGTAGTTTAATTATCATGTTTTTTATTAGTCCAACCGGCTAATAAGGGCCGCAGCCGACGCCAATACAGTACGACAACCGTTCAGTCAAAAAAGAGCAACGGCTCCTCTCGCTCGCATGCCCTCCCATCCAGCGAGCCGCGCGATGCATTCATTAACCGCGGAAACAACACAACTTGGCAAAACACAAATTCGCCCACAACACAGATAACCCGATTCGTTACACTATTTCTGTAATATATTTCTTTGCATCAATGTTTGCCACCCCATGGCTGTTCTACATGCTGACTGAAGACTTCACGTCACTTTTCGTGGCTTTCAGAATCGGATTGTGGTGAAAGGTTATTTGGAGTAAAACACACTGTATTAGAAATGCTTCATGTTAGAAATCTCACGTTGTTTTATTATTAGTAATTGTTGGCATGTGATAAATTCATTGAGTTTCGACGTAGTTCTGAGATGTCCCACACTGTGAGCAGGCATTGAACGCTATTCGAGCACTAAGTGTTGATAGTGAGTGACTTTTTTTTTCTCTTTCCTTCTTCGACACAGCTCGTAGTTTGTTCGTGCCAGCAAACTCCTCAGTAGTTGCAGATTGCCCGTGTTTCACCATGTTTGTTGTTGTGTGTAAATGTTAAAAGGTGAGGTTAATGAGTCAGGTTCGTGTCAGGTAACTGCTCTACATAATAGCCTGGATATGTTCTCGTAAGTGATGTCACGTTGATGAACACTAGTTAGTTATTTCGGCTAGTATGCTAACTATTCTAGCGATGAAACGTATGAATGTGTATAGTATGTATTGTTTGGCTGATTCATTTCTTAATACAGTGAATTGCAATGTTTAGGCATATTGTTAACAAATGGATATGCATTGGATGATGTTGCTAGGTTATTCTTTGCCTGTGTTGTTGCAGACCACACTAAATAGACGTGTCAAGTGGAATACGGGCCTGTGTTTTCTGACAGGAAACATTCATACCTTGCCACTCTAAAATAGGGTCAGCTGGAGACATCATACCAATCATATGATCCTCTCCGTTTTACTTCACATTATGTACAGTTCATACAATCTTGCAGGGTCAACCAGAAAATTGTTTCCAGTTTGGCAGGAGAAACGCAAACGGAAGTGACGTATGAGCTGCCTCACAAAAGTAGCAGTAATGTACTTAATTTTATTTTCTATTTAGTAACTCTGAAGATAAAAACACAACAGCCAGGGGGGTGACAAACATAGACGCAAAGAAATATATTACAGATTTATAAAGCGTGACATCAGCAGGCGCGAAGGACCCGATCCAATCTGGACATTTAAAAAAAATTTCAATGAACATTCTATCAGTCCGGCCCTTGGCTTGTCGCAAAATTTTGTATTTGGCCCTCCGTCCATTTGACTTTGACACCCCTGGTGTAGATGTAAATAAGCGGGTATCCAAGACAGAAAAAATGTCTCAAGCTTTATATTTCTAACGGAGGTACTAGAATTACTCGAGGACCCGATTCAGCCCTATTGCTAAATGTATATTGTTATAAAACACAACTGTACTGTCTCAATTGATAATGCGGTCGTTATTTATTGTCTCATGTATACCGGGTCTCTTTTCTTTTTTTTGTAGCGGTATATGGAAGTGAGTGCCAATCTCAGAGACTCTTACGAAGACAAAGATGGGTAAGTCCTCGTATTCACAATTTTATAAAACCTTACCCGTTTCATCAAAGAATGTGATTTTATTTTTTTAAATAATGTTCCAAAGTATTCAATGGATAACACCCACTGTATTTACATGCATTTTAAAAATGTAACTTGATTGTCAGACGGAATTAATATATTGGCTAGTGACAATCTTCCCTACAAACAATTTAAGTCAACCCCTACATTTTCTTTACAATAATATGTAATATGCAGGCCCACTAGTTGAAACAAGGCATTCTGATTAATATTGCTTTTGTGGAATATGAGTCAAGCAGCAAAATCCACCTGTTTTTGTCCATCTCAGGGGGCAGCGATTTTGCCACTTGCTGTCAACTGTATTGCTGTTCATTCTGCCACCCGGTGGCAGCTGTGTGGCATAAGATTCCTAAGTCAAAGCTTTTGCCCATCAAACTAAGCTTCGTTTGACATTTTTATTACCGTTTGGTGCAAATGAAAGATGTGATCGTAGAAAAGTGACACGATAGAATCGTCTTCACTATATATATCGTCACATCACCCAGCACGCCTGGTGAGTGTCAAGCATCGGTTGAATGTGTCTCACTCAGTCTAACGTGGTTAGTGATGATTACTCTGACGGACGAAATACCACAACTATCAGTGCTTAGTCCGTCATTTTAAAGTGTTCCATCAATCGCCAGCAAAACAGGTGTCCGTCGGTGACGTTCTGACAGAATTCCCACCTCTTTGTAGGGCTGGGCTGATAATTCGATATCGATATGTATCGCGATTGACACGTGATCGATACCAATAGAAAATGCCTTCGATAAAACGTTAGATAGAAAAAAAGAAAAACAAACCCAATTGCAGCCTGGTGCCCGATGTAGGCAGCGCGCTTCCGCCTCCAAACATGAAGAAGCATTTAAACTGATATGAGATACTTAAGATTGTGACAGTTTTTCAAACATTTCTCAGCCCTTCTAAGCACATTACCTTTAAAATGGAGTTTATTTAATCTTTATATCGACCAGTTTATTTTTACTTTTCAGTCATATCGCCCAGCCCTACCTCTTTGTATATTAAAGTCACCCATAATTAATACAGTACCTGCCTGAGTCACTAAGTATTGTAAAGAGGTTTGAAGAGAAAATCATATTCTTTAAAAAGAAACAGAAACCGGAAATGAATTAAATTCCATTATGGCGTACGTCATCGAGGAGGAGTAGCCTATGAGGTTAAAAGTACAGTAAAATATGGTAACAATACTTATATAACTGTTATTTGTTTACTTTCACAATAGTCCCCTGTTTTGAGTTTGACTTTTGAGGTCTGCACAACAAATGCGCTCAAAATTACATTATAATAGAGCAAAAAAGAATATTAATCATGATTATTTTTGGTAATAGTTGAAAGTACGATTATTCAAACGATCATTTATTTTTTGGTACAAAAAAATGTAAACGTAAAAAAAATATCAAGACAAATGAATGTAAGTAAGTTCCTTTTGGACCAAACAAAATTTATAAAATTAGTTATAAAATTTTTAAAAAAGAAACTAAAATTCAAGTATGATTCTCTTGTGTAAACAAACATAGCATGAAATGAATATCAATAATAGTTTTTTTCACGATTATGCCAATTTGTAGTCGTGTGCAGTGTAATAATTGTAATTTAATTTTGATTTAATTGCACAGCCCTATGACACACATTGGTTTCACATCTCCATATGGTCAAATCATTTACTTTATCTTTTCTAGTTGTACCATCATTTTTGTCTAGGCCTGTTTCATGTGATTGTTTTTTATAATAATTCTGTTGAACCACAATTCAAAAGCCATGTCTCATTTTCATTGGTTAACTTTAATTACATTTTTGTACAATATTTTTTTCTACTTCATTGCGGTATAAAGTACCGGATTTCGTGGGCAATTTCCTAAAAGTAGCGATAAAACTATTTTTGGGCTCAAAACCTCATTTGTTTACAATTAAGAAAACTTTTTCTACAAGTTTTAAGTGGATATTTACAAAAGATGTTTGAAAGAGCAACAGATATTTACAAATGTGTTTTTTCTTCGCGGTATGGTACTGGTAGCGGTATCCCGTGCAACACTAGCTCCTCCATTGATGACTTTCCTTCTCTGGGACCTCATAGCGTGGTGGTCACTAACAGATGGTGGGATGTTGATAGCTTCACAGATCTTGATGAAAAGTAAGTGCCCTCTTGGTGCTGCAAACGAGCCAAAAGAATACCGCGGTCCACCGTATCGAATTCTGTCAAATCCAACAAAACAAGACGTATATAGTCTCCAGTGTCATTTGCCAGGAGGATATCACACTGACTCTGTGCTATGCATCATCTTGAAGCCTGACTGGATAACCTCAATGACATTATGTTCATCCAAGAAAGATTTTAACTGTGAGTGCGCCAGTTTTTCCAGAATTTTAGAAAGAAAAGGCAGCTTGGAAATGGGTCTAAAATTTGAGAGCACACCTTGAGCAAGGCCAGGTTTCTTAAGCAGGGGTTGCACTACAGCGTGTTTAAAATGTTGGGGGACTACACCAGAAAATAATCACGCTCCCTATATAATTGACAGAATGAGGAGGGATGAGCTTGCTGCCATCTCGGGGCCCAATGAATTTGCAGAGTTCTACAACAGGCTGAAACAGATAAAAGAGTTTCACAGGAAGCACCCAAACGAAGTAAGTGATCCGTTATTGTAGACTTTTAATTTAATTTAAAGTTAGTTTTTTTTAATGACTTGCAATGTTTGTATACCTGTAGATTTCCATTCCGATGTCTGCAGAGTTCGAAGAGTTAATGAAAGCCAGAGACAACCCTAGTGATGAGGCTCAGAGTAAGTCTTGCCACCTATAGTGTAATTATTTCCAACTAGCGTTGTCCTGATACTAAAATTTCGAACTCGATATCAAAAACCCAGAAAATTACTCGATACCATTTTGATGCCAGAAGGATAAAAAAAACTGACAAATACTTAAAAAAGGCATAAAACATATTTTTACTAACATTAACAAGACTGGCTGGTTGACCCTCCTGCTTTCGCTGCAATGGCCATACTTGGCAGCAGTAAAAACTAGAACTGCAAGCGAGGTCGCGGTGACGGCTCTCCTGCGGGGCTGCCACAAATGATTATTTTGCTATTCGACTAATCACCAACAGTAGTCGCGATTAGTTGACTTATCTGCTAATATGTAAAACACAGCATAATCGCACTGACGTTTTGCTTTGTTTTAAAGGTGTTTGCATTTATTTTTTTAATGTTGTGAAAATACCAATAATTGGGGCGAGGGGGGGGGGGCTGCCATCATTGTAATTGTGACCATCCCCAAACGTTAGGTTTGTTAGAATTTGTGTATGGACCTTAACAAACAAATAAATTGCTGCAGATCTAGTGGAATTCACAGATGAAGAAGGATATGGCCGCTACCTTGACCTCCATGACTGCTACCTAAAGTATATCAACCTGAAGGCAGCTGAGGTTCTTCTATTTTGCATAATTCATTTTACACAACTAAGCAAACTCATGCTTGTTATTAACCAGTACATGTATATCCATCTCCTTCAACAGAAAGTCGAGTACATCACTTACCTGTCATCATTTGACCAGCTGTTTGACATCCCCAAAGACAGAAAGAATGCAGAATACAAAAAGTGAGTATCATACTAAAACTATACATAAAATGAAACGTAATTTCAATACTTAAAATGACCCATCGCTCACGCCATGTTTTCATGTCTCCAGGTATTTGGAGATGCTACTCGAGTATCTGCAGGACTACACAGACCGGGTCAAACCTCTTCTTGACCAGAATGACCTGTATGACAAAGTGCTGTCAGACTTTGAGAAAAAGTGGGAGAGTGGCACTTTTCCAGGCTGGCCTGTAGGTCCTCCTTGTAGTTGGTTTAAGTTAGCTTGTTTGTTGAATCTGACCAGTCATGGTTATTTTGATTGCCTTTTTTGTTCATAGAAAGAGACAAGTAGTGCTCTGACACATGCTGGAGCTCACCTGGACCTCTCAGCCTTTTCGTCTTGGGAGGTAAAAACAATACAAATATATTCAACATGTAATTTGAATGTCACATTGTATCCGTATGTAATTCTTATTTCTTTCTCACAGGAGTTGGCTTCCTTAGGTCTGGACCGATTAAAGTCTGCGCTTCTGGCATTGGGACTTAAATGTGGAGGGTGAGCTTGCCTTCGACGCGTAACACAATGTCTTATTTAGAGATAGACCGATGTGTTTTTGTAGGGCCGATACCAATTATTAGTGGTCAAGGCTACCGAGAGCCGATATTAATTTTTCGAAAAAATGAAAATATTGGCTTCAAAATCGTATTTAAAAAAAAAAAAAAAATCTTAATTTTGTTGAAACGTCTTTAAAAATATGTTTATTTAACATTTTTCTACATTTGCATAATGTAGATTTATTTTGATTTTGTTAATACTCTAAATTTTTGACAATATACATCTTTGTTACCAAATTGTAACAAAAAGTTCAGGGAGCACCCTAGGTCGTCAGCATGTCTTAAAAAGTGAAATGAAAACACTTAAAAAAAATAACTCCATATAGTTTTCGACAATAAATGAAGTTCTCCGAAATTTCAAAATGACAGAGAATTTAACTTTCACATATCTTTGGTTTGATTCCAACACAGTTTTAAATTGATTGATTATGTTTTAAAAAGACCGATGCCGATATTCGTCAAGACGCAGAATATCGGTGCCCGGCCGATAAACGGTCTATCCCTAGTCTTATTTATGTCTGCAAGGAGCAGCTGTTTTATAGTTTACTATAGCGGAGACTCGGGTCACGAATTTAATTTGATCCATGACCCCGTTTGTAATCCGAAACGTTTATGATATGTAACGTACAGTAACTGGGTAAACTCATATTTGGCAAACCGTTTGTCAAATAGTTGCAGTAAATGGTACACTTTCAAGTGTAAAAACATTGGGATGGATAGTACCTTGAGACTTTATTTATGCTTTTATATGTCAATGACTTTGAAGCTGCTGTCTCTTGTGATGTTCTAATTTTAAAGAACGAACTGCAGAAAGCTCAAAATAAACTAATTAGGTTTGTCCAAAAAGTTCATCCACACGCACACATCTGGAGTCTGAGCACTTTATGAAACTAAACTGGTTACCAGTGTTGAGAAATGCACAGCTTGTATGAAATTGCCGCTCACTTTTATCATTTTGAAAAAGCTCACAAAATAGCTGCAAAATTAAGTTCACATGAAAAACTCATCAGTACTCCATTCGCCGATCAAAGACGTAATTGTTTAATTGAGCGATCGGCGAATTAAAGACATTACCACCGATCAGAAAATGTCCATAAAATGTATAGTACAGTGGAACCCCGAGTTACAAATGCTCCTCTTTCACATGCAATTTGAGTTGGTCATATAGCTGTCCCTGCATGTTGTCGTGAGGTGGAAGTTCCATCAATGTACAATACATACACCCAATCACAGTTGCCAGAAGTGACCGCGTTGAATGAATGCGGAACCCGGTCCTATGTTGACAGACATGTTGAACTTTTCCCAAAGACGTAAAAGGTTGAAAGGTTTCTGGGGGGGAACCTTTGCCTGGTTCTTTAATCTTTAATGCTCGTTATGGTAATAGTAAACTACCTGAAGACTTCATAGTCTCAGTTGAACTATTTAATGGATGCCAGAAAGATCGCGACACAGTTGTGAAGCCTTCTCTGCAACATTACAGAAGGTCTAACCCCCTCCCCCAGGATTCCTACTCTTATACTCTAGGCCGCCCACCCACAAGGGGGCGACCCTGCCTAGCCCATGTGACTATGAGTGCCTCTATAGGCCCTGATACACCAAACCGACGTGGCGTCTTTAAGCGCCGTCTGATTGGTGTAGTGGCCACCGTCGTAGTATCGTAACCCGTCTCTAAGCGTCTGGGAGGCGTTTACGTATGTTGAATCGGCGTCGCCAGTCGTGACATTTGGTCACTTTGATTGGCTGTTAGCAAATCAGCGCGCGGAGCACCAACAGGAAGTGACAAATGTGGAAAAACAGTGAGCACGCCTCCGCTGCCTTAATCTTCTTCCAAGTACAAGCGCGAGGATTGACAATGTAAGTATTTCACAATGCCGTGTCAAGAATGTTATGGTTTACTTCGTGTGGGAGTTCATCGTGAGCGAAGAATAGAGCTGAATGCATTGTTTACGTTTTTATAATCCCCCCCGGCCAGCAGCTTTCCGGTTAGATTTTTCTAACCATGAGAATTGGTGACTACCGCCGCCGATGGTATGGAAGGGTATTACATCTTATGCATGCGCAGAAGGTACTTTAATGGTCAGCGTCGCTGTCTGTCGTTGCGGTGAGTTTTGCCAGCGTAACGTGCCGACAGCCGGCCGGACGTCACAGGGGGTAAGCGTTTGTCACTGTTGGCCAGCGTCTTTTTTGGTGTGTCAGGGCCTTATGACCTTAACTGAAATCAACTAAGACCTGTGCCTGGGTTGTCATAGAAAAGGGAAGCCAAGTGAAAGCAAGAGAGGTCACAGCAAGATAACGGCCTGGCTCAAGTCACCTATCTAAGAAGCCTAATCTAACACACTAAACAATCAAAATGGTCCTTAAAGCGGAAGTCAACCCCCCAAAATTCTGTGCAATAATATGTTCTATGCGCCTTCACTGGTATAAACATGGCATTCTGATTAATATTGTGTTTGTGGAATGTGAGTTAAGCAGCAAAATCCACCCGTTCTTAGCCATTTGGCCATTACCATCAATCACGGCTGACCTTTTTTCTGAAGCTGATCCATGATTGCTCGTTACCTGAGCCCTGAGCAACTGTGCTGTCATTTTCAGTCAACAGAAAGTGGCAAAATAACCACCCCCTGAGATGGACAAAAAGCGGTGCATTTTACTGTTTAAATCATATTCCACAAACTATCAGAATGCCATGTTTCGACTGGTGGGCCTGCATAGAACATATTCTGGTAAAGAACATTTTTGGGTAGACTTCCCCTTTAAGAAAAGTGAAACTGCTAAAGGGAGTAAAATTAGAAGCGCTTGTCATACAGGAGACAGACAAATGTGAAAGCACTCACCGGTGATAGCATGAGTGAGGCAATCAAAAAATTATCAAAGTTATTAAAAGAAATGTTTATCAAATTAATCTTTTAAAGGACAATGTGACATCCCACTCCGTTTTTTTTTTTTTTTTTTTAATTCTTATGCTAAAATCAACTCATGAATTGGAAAAGAAACATAATTTCCCTTTTGTCCTCCTCTGGTAAAGTTAATGAGCAATAAATAGTTATGTTTTGGGAACGCCTTGGGATCCCACCTGGAAGAGTTCGATGAAGTGACTGGGGAGAGGGAATTCTGGGCTTCCCTGCTAAAACTGCTGCCCCCACGACCCCACGCCAGACAAGCATAAGAAAATGGATGATGCCTACAACAAATGTACCCATACATTGTTTTATGTTGTTACGTACCTGCATTTCAAACTGTTGATGAACTAATGAATGTTTATTTTATGTCTTTGTTTTTGTGTGTTTGACAGGACCCTGGAAGAGAGAGCTCAGCGACTCTTTAGTACCAAAGGCAAATCTTTGGAATTGCTGGATCCTTCGTTGTTTGCCAAGAATCCCAAAGCTAAAGGTCCTAAGAAGTATGTGTTTGTAAACCACTTATTATGGATGCACCAATAACACATTTTTCAGAGTAGGTGTTCAAATAAAGTACTCACCAATACCAAGTACGGATACTTGATAATGCCATTTAGCAGTTGTGCTGAAAATGCACTTTATTTGAATCAAATATGCTTTCATACGCTGTCTTAAGTTTCACAATATAATCTTTTTGGCGAGTCAACTTTTTGTTAACTGACATTCATCCAACTGCACATTTTTTTCTCACAGCTCACAGTCTTACAACACATTTCACTTGATGTAGATGTAGGCAGTAACAAAAGGTATTTCAGTTCTAAAATGCACGTGTGCCATGTTATTTATATTTCATATTATTTACATCTATATTTATTAATACGTGTATCACAGCCTTTTATTGTGTTTTTTTATTTATTGTATTGTTTGTAAAGTGTTTTGTTACAGCTCTAGCTGTTTTGAAATGCGCTATATAGATAAAATTGTATTGTATTATAATGTTTTGAAGATCAAGAGAAGCAAATATCTAAATTACGATTAATTTCCCAACCCTACTATCTAATGTAATCTAATCTATACACACTGTAAGTGCTTATGATTATGGTGACATTTGTTTTCCATTCACTATACCTGCAGAGACACCGAACGAAACAAGGAAATTGCCTTTCTGGAGGCTCAACTCTATGAATATGTTGAAATCCTTGGTGTAAGTATTATAATGTTACCAAATAAGTCTTAAGAGATAGATTGATTTACCTAATTTTGTGATAACTACTATAGTAGTCACCAAGTTCATGTTTCTCTACTTTTGTAGGAGCAGAGACAGCTTACCCATGAGAATGTGCAGAGGAAGCAAGCTAGAACTGGAGAGGAACGTGAGGAAGAGGAGGAGGAGCAGCTCAGTGAGAGTGAAAGCGAAGATGAAGACAACGAGATCATCTACAACCCCAAAAATTTGCCCTTGGGCTGGGATGGCAAGGTATAAAAGTTCACTCTGCTATACAAAAGGAATGCAAAAATGGCCGTTGTTAAGAAAGCTTTCAGTCGATTCGACTAAAGAAATTCCAATTCCAAGAAAAAAGGGAATTTCATTTTTCCGAGATAAATCGTATCGCGACCCCCTCTAATGGTTTGCATTTGGTCTGTTTCAGCTCGATGCTAAAATTGCTTGTTGTATTTACACTTACTCTCTAATTACCAAGCAAAAACAATCTGCAGTTCCATTTATAAAATGCCCTTGCAGCTTATATTGTATATTCCTTACATTACAGCCAATCAGTTTTGCTATTTTACAAAATTTTGCAGGTCTGTCACTCATCATCTGTCAGCGGCCTGGGTTCCCATCTGTCATTCGTCAGTTCGTCGATTGTTTTTCAAGCCGAACCAACCTGTAATTGTTGGTCCGTGGCTGCCTGTAGCTGTTTTTACTAGGGATGTTCCGATCAGGGTTTTATGACACCGATACCGATCATGCATGAGTGAGATCGTCCGATACCGATTCCGATCACATGGAAAATCTCTATATTTTTCCACTTATTTATGATGACTGCCATTATGCAATATCTGAAAAAAAAGCAGCCACATTATTGCCGTAATTTTGACCAAAAAAAAAAAAAAAAACGTTGCTGGCACAACATAACTGAAAAACTTAAATTGACCAGCTTTTAGTAACACAGTTTTTAACAGATCAAAATAATCAGCCGTTTTGATTATGCAAAAAGTCAAATAGAATAACATGCCACCTAAACATTGCATGGTTCAGAATATAATCAAAGTAGAACAAATAGTCACATGCAGGCTTCACTCGAATAAACCATTCACTGAGTTCCTAAATTGAAACGACTTAGGAACTTGGTTTATTGTCTTGTGCATAGACAAATTATCTTGTGCATTTGTCAACGAGAAAAAAGTCACTTAATCTTTTTGTGAATTATAAAATGATATGATCTGTTGCCCACAAGTGACCTACAATGCGTCTCCGTGTGGCAATAATGCCACTTAACCTGCGCTGTGACAGTAACGCATCATGCATAAGATGCAGCATGCATGCCATACAGCCCAAACTCGGTCGACCATTTATTGTCGGTCATAGCTTTCACCATGTTCCGCGCACTATTTCTCAATACTGCGTGTATTTTGTCTTTTGGAATATGCCTTGCTTCGAGCATTGTCATTAAAAGCAGTACTCCCTTGTTAGGCTCAACATCGACAGAGGACTGACATCCGAGCTCCATTCAACACTTGTAAAACTTAAACAGGATAATAGGCCTTCTTTTAGGAAACATTCGATGCGACAATACACTCTCCGGTGGAGCTCAGGCAGAGCTACGTCTGTCAAGTATTTGCGTCCCGGTAGCACGTAGCTTGCGAGGCTCGAAGTGGGCGAGCAGACGACAGAATCCGGTGTTATCCACCAACGAGAATGGTTGGTCATTAAGTCTGATAAATTAGCTGCCGTTAGCTGCCGTTTCATTGTTGCTGCTTTGTCCGCCTTGACTTAATTCAATGCAGTGAGCCCCGTAAACTCACCGTAGCCTTCCAATTGCTTGTGCTTCAAATGTCGGATTTTGTTGGTTGAGTTGAAACTTTTGGCCGTGCTCCCCCGTGAGGTATCTTTTCATGGCATATATTGCAAGACGCAAACACCACACAGCAGACATGCTGTTTGTTAGTGCCGTGCGCTACAGCTAGCTTCCAGACGCGACTGAACGTGTCAGAAATGAAAAACGGCATCAGCCACAACGTGCTTCCTTTCTCCATTATGGAGAATCCCCGTCGTGCTGCCATGAAACGGAAGTTTGCATCGTAAGTATTTGTGGCTGAAATGTGCCGGAACTTTAGGTCTCTGTTGCTAACACCGGGTAGCCATGACACCCCGCCTCACTACCCACAATGCTTCTGTGTAGGTCACGGAAGACCCGGATGACCACGACTGCGCATGTTCACCCTAGACAGGCAATCAGCCAGCGGGGAAAAGCGCGAGATGAGGCTGTTTCAAGAGAAAAGCAATGCGCCAAATAAATAAATATACAAATAAACGACTCGACGACTTAAATTAATTGTCGACGATTTACATCGTCGACGTCGTCGCGATTAGCCGACTAATCTTGGCAGCCCTAATTGAAAGTATAAAATGCCTTTCCTTAACCAGAATCCAGTTCTGCTGGAGGGTAAATAAAATCCAATGCAATCCTGTTAATAAATCATCCTATTATTATTTTCGTTCTCCTTCTTGTCCTCTTCTTCCTCTTCTCCTCCTCCTTGGTTCATGGGTGGATTACAGCTCTTTGGTGCATACCGCAAACTACTGTCCAGGAATAGGCTCTTCACTCTTAAGTCATTGAATTTTTTAGTGATTTTGACACAGATTGGTTTGTTACAAACATCAGACATGCAGCTTTGATACAAGCCACTTGTCATTTTATGTTGTAGTTTCAACACAGCAGCCACTCAGATTGAAGGAACGATCAATTGATATTTATATATTTATCTCAGTCTTATCAATGCGCTGGATTCGTGAGCTGCGCAACGGCCATCTTGTGCGCGTTCGGAAATATCCTCCGAGCACGCACTGGCTCATAGTGACCATTCAGAAACTCAGAGCGTAAACTCACAAACTCAAATTTGTCGTTTGGTGCACCAAAAACGGAGTGCCAGTGCGCGTTCTAGGTGCTCTGACTTGGGACATGGTGAGCCAGCGCTGGCTGCTTTCTGAGATGAATGGGAGCGGAGTGCATTCTCCCGCTCCAAATACACCCAATCTCATCAGAGTAGTGCACAAGCACCAGAGTGAATTTCCCACCGCGCCCCTTGTCTCATGTGCTCCTTTTGGGCTTTCACGTGACTAATAGAATGTCAGTCCCCGTGCAGCTACAAGAAACACTAGAGCAGTGAAAGGTCAAGCTTTACGAGCTTAACCGATCAACAAAACCTAACATTAGGCAAACCTTGCTCGTAATCAACATTGCTAAACTTTTTTTTACAGTATATAAATACCATAGCTAGCATTTTCCAACAATTTATACTTGCCTGCAAATGTGGAATCTGCTCCTTTCGCTCATGCATTTTGTGTAACAAATGTTATAATTTGATTTTGGGGAAAATGTGTAAGAATTACCAGTGCCCACAAGCAAAGCCTGACTAAGAAAAAAGTCATCTTTAAAACTTAAAAGATCCAGGTCAACCCTCACAGCGATCATTCATTTAAAAAACTATAGGAGATACATAGCTGTGGCCCACTGCCCAAGACAGTCACAAAGTGAAAAATGCATTGATTATTAAAGTACATTTCTGTCTATTTAAATGGCAGTTTTTGGATGGATTACATCGATGGGTCCTTTCAGAGCTTTGTAATGTATAAAGAAAAAGGGAAAAAACCTGCCTACAAAATTCCATTTTTAAAAATGGGGACATTTGAGGGAGAGGTTCTCTTCATGTAAATCATGTTCTCTTAATTGCTCTAACATATTTACCCATTATAATCAAATTAAACTGTGGGCAAATATTCTCATATAGTCAGACATACTTTGTCCCTTTAAGGAGATGTAAGGAAGTGTGTGTGCCTTTTATTGAATTCCTCGTTCAATATGTTACAGTAAAAAGGTGGTTCAGCAAAGTATGATTTTTTTTTTTTCTCTCTTTTTCACATTTCATGTAGCAAATTGTCTGATTTATGATGGTGACTACACAGTGTTTGACTCTGCTTTCACTTTCCTTTCAGCCAATTCCATACTGGCTCTATAAACTCCATGGCCTGAATATCAACTACAACTGTGAAATCTGTGGAAACTACACTTACCGAGGACCCAAAGCCTTTCAGCGACACTTTGCGGTATTTTCTCTTCAAGCAAAGATTCGTACATTCACTTTCCAGTGGTTAGGAATTTTGCTCGCGGTTTTCATCACAGCATTCCCAAATTAGTTTACTGGCTATAGTAGACAAATGGCCCATGTTAGGCTTCAGAGTTTGGTACAGTAAGTTGGTGGGTCATGTCTTCAAATTGCAACTGCTCACACCCTACAACAACAATATACACTGACAAACC
The DNA here is from genome assembly GCF_054856515.1 of Filicampus tigris. Classification (NCBI taxonomy): domain Eukaryota; kingdom Metazoa; phylum Chordata; class Actinopteri; order Syngnathiformes; family Syngnathidae; genus Filicampus; species Filicampus tigris. The sequence continues at coordinate 14,178,605 of NC_141234.1, forward strand.
ACAATGTTTTGACCACCGGCGAAATCTAATGATGATCCAATGCAAGAGCTGTATCAAATATTCTACATTTACAAACACAATAATTCTTAGTTTTGGTTAGGGATTGGTACCGAAGATGCTACTTTCTTGGCTACGGACCGATTTGGGTCAGCCCTGCCAAGCACCCATCCACGTGATATCAAACCGTGCCATGTTTCGGTTCCGAAGTCCGTCATTCATTCTAAGTTGTGACTGTGCGGGAGTAGAAGAGACACACTTGAACGCAGCTGAGTCCACACACCAACATAATGACATCAGCCACTCTTCACACAAGCTAAAAATACAGTTCCGTCACCATCACAGAGTTATTAATTTTTGTATTATTGTGGTTGATGATTGCAGTGATGCAGTCCAGAATCAGAAACTCTTAGTCTGTTTAATGGAAATTCATGTTGCAGCGGGAGCATGTAGATGACAAAGCACAAAGTGGCAAAATAACATAAGACAGTATTGAAAAGGTAAAACCCCAGACTCATTTGGAAAAAAACAGCAAATTAAAAGGAAACATCATACTTGTACACGACTGCCAATACATGTCCAGTCCAGAGCGAATACCATAAATAGACAATTATCAGTTGTTGCAAAAAGTGCAACATTCAAATAAGCAATGGTAAGTAACTAAGAACATGACAACCTAAGCACTATTGTAGTTGCCGCAAAGTACGTACATAAATTCCATGTGTGATGAATGAAAACCACCCCACCATTTTTTTGGGTTCGTTGTCTCAATTAAAGAGGCTGTTGACCGACCACCGCATGTCCACTTTCTGTTGTCTGAGAAAAATAAATACTCAAATACTGTAGACAGTATTTTGCCAAGAAAATAACATTTCAAAATAAAACTTCCGGTGGGATGATCTACGAAACTCGAGATAAATACAACATGTTTTCATGTTGAGCTGATGAGTAAAGTTCCAACAAAGACAGAGAGTGAAAAACCCCGACAACCACTATAAAGAAAGGATAAACCCAAATAACGATAGCAAGCAAACACCGGAGGCTAGCATGGCGTTGTTTCGAGGCAGCATGGATGTCATTAGCCAACAAATTCAAGAGTTACACAATGGAATGAAGATGGAGTTGAAAACCCATAGAGACAAAATGACAGCTCAAAGGAAAACTGAGCTGTCAGACAACTTTCCAAAATAACTACAGATACGATAAGATGAAGGCCACCCTCGAGCACACAGAGGATATCGAGTTGTGGAGGCGCGAAGCTAATACAGTGGTACCTCTACTTACGAAATTAATTGGTTCTGGAAGAAATTTCTTTAAGTAGAACATTTTGTAAGTAGAGATGTATTTTCCATGTAAATGTCCTAATCCGTTCCAAGCCTCCCAATATACAGACATAAAT